>NC_136502.1:1203553-1213553 GCF_053919585.1 Euprymna scolopes
CTAATCGGTGTAAATTCCTCTGTTCAAGGAAGGCCGGTATAACAACAATAATAATGATTAAACTGCCATTAATCATCTGTAATAATAATAATAATAATAATAATAATAATAATAATAATAATAATAATAATAATAATAATAATAAATATGATGATAATAATAACAGCAAAACAATAATAATTATAACAATATTAGTAATGAAAGTAACAAGTTTAATAATAATAATCAATCTATAGCAACACTTCATGACATGAACAAAGATCTTTCTGATTCTCTATCTTCTGATCTTGAGCAATGGAGAAAAGGCTGGCTGTTTAATTTTGATGCATCTAAAATCAAATTTCTCTCTTTTCATCATAATCCATCTGACACCCATCTAGTCCTAATTGAAATAAATGACTCTCGTCTTGGGGAAGTTTAAAACTTAGGTGAAACCCTTTTCTCTTCCCTGCAACATTTTTCCCCAGAAGAAATGTTGCGAGCCTGTCTCTGTCCTATAGTTATTTTCATGGCAAATTCTCATGTAAGTTCCAATCTATGCCCTCCTTGCAAAACTTTCACAAAAAGCATTCGACTAGTTACAACAACTATCAACAATTCCCCCAACTCTCTATCTGTGCATTAATCTAAACGAAGATTCAATGAACAACGCTCCTTTCCTAGAACTGCCCGTCTGTAGAACACTGTTCAACTGATCTGCTTTTCGGCTGATTACAATATGGTAGTCTTCAAGTCAAATGCAAACAAGTTCTTGTTGAGCTGTCCCCATAAATAACCAAATTCTCCCCAATTTACACTATTAACGACACTATCAATTTGCATTCATTAACCATTATCCTGGCCTCCGGGACTTGATGAGTAATGACTCCCTTGTAAAAAAATATTAAATTTTTGGCGCATTTTTCAAGTATTTCTTAATCTTATTTTGCCTTTCGAACGTTCATTTCAATCTTTTGATCACCGGTTTGAATCCAAACATTCGTTAGCTTACAAATCGAAATGAACACACGCATACATATATAAATATTCGCTAATACCCCCCCACATATATATTTAATATTTTAAAGCCTATATGTCTGTCTCTATATCCATATTTTCAAACTCTAAAGTTGCAGAACGGCGTCAAGGGCTTCAAATAATTAGATTTTTCATGGACCGTTCTTTTATGGGTTTTTAAGGGGTCAAAACGGGTCAAAATTGAAAAATATCATTACACATTTTGTACATTCATCGTAATTTATTTTTAAGTTAAAATCAGTTCATACGGCTATCACGTTAATATAGCGGTAACATCACCAGCTTTGAATGCTACAGTTTTGCTTTCGGTTTCGATTCTAGCTGATGGCACCCAAATACTTTTTTTACTTCTGAAATCACGACTCAATTATAATATATACGAAATATGGACACATTTAAATATATTTAAGCGTATTTTACGACCGGGCAAAGCCGGACGTCCCCCGCTAATATATATATATATATATATATATATATATATATATATATATATATATATATATATTCTACAAAATGTTTGTATTGGATTATTTTTTTTCATGTCAAAATCATGTTTATTTTACATGCATATGTACGTGTACGTATGTATATGCATATGTATGTATATGCGTATATGTGTGCCTCTACGTGTGTATGTTTGCATTTGTATGCACATGCATACGTATGTTGGCGTACATCTGTATGTATGCATGTGTTTATTTCCATGTGTATATGGGGTTGGAGAGGGCCCCCGTGAGCCGTGGTAAAGGCAACCCCTCTAGGAGAAGCAAATCTCTGATTTAAAAAAAACATAAAGCGGGAGACCAGTACCCGCATTAATCCGGTCTGCAGTTTGACTTGTTGCTGGCTATCTTGCTCTTGCTTGTTGCTGGATGTCAACATTTTGAATCGAGAGAGAGATTTAGCTGTTGTACAAAGTTAAATCTCTGTAACATCATCTTTGTATAGATACTCCCTCAGGCATTTGTCTATAAAAATAGTCCTGTTGCGATGAAAAAGTTGTGACGCGTGTAGGCCTGAAATGCGGAAGCATGTAATAATTGATCTGCCACCATTATATGTATATATGTATGCATATGTGTATGCATATGTGTATGTATGTTTATATATGTACATGTGTATGTATATATACAGTGATGATCATATTTATTGGCACGGTAAAATAAAAGTTAAATTTTGTCTAATAAATTCTAAAAAAGGGATTAAATTAAAGAAAATAACAAAGTATATTATGTATTTTTAACTGGCCTTTCCGATGCAGCAATCGGATTTTAGAAAAAATAAATAACAAAGGAACAACAAACATAATTGCAAAAAACCCTTGTTCAAAATTATTGGCACGATTTATTTAATAATCAATTGTATAGCCTTTGGCCTTGATTACCTTCCTCAGTCGCTTTTCATAGTTTACAACCAAGTTGTTGCACTCTTCAGTAGTAATTTTAGCCCACTCTTCCTGACAATAATCCTCCAATTGAATAAGATTCTTAGGCTTCCTTTGCATTACCCTCAATTTTAATGTTCTCCATAAATTTTCAATTGGATTAAGGTCTGGGCTTTGTGATGGCCACCCCAAAACATTAATATGATTGTCCTCAAGCCATTTCTTAGTCAGTTTAGCCGAATGCTTTGGGTCATTATCTTGCATGAACCACCAACGACGACCAAGTGAGAGCTCTTTAGCAGAGTCTTTCAGATTTTCATCCAATATTTTAACATAATCTTCCTTTTTTATGCTACCTGTGACCTTAACAAGTCGCCCTGGTCCAGAGGCAGCAAAGGATCCCCAAAACATCAAACTGCCTCCACCGTGCTTCACTGTGGGTATGGTGTTCTTAGGCAGGAAAGCTTCGCCAGATTTTCTCTAAATATAAGACACTTTATTATGGCCAAATAACTCTATTTTCGTTTCGTCAGTCCATAGAACACGTTTCCAGAATGCAACATCTTTATCAATATGACGTCTTGCAAAGGCTAGCCTTGCTTTCAGGTGCATAGGCTTCAATAAGGGAGTCTTTCTCGGACGACATGCTTTTAAACCAGCTCTCTTCAAAACTCTACCAACTGTATGTCGAGATACATTCACTCCAGAGGTGCTCTGTTCATCAACAATCTCCCCAACAGAGATCCTTGGGTTTTGTTTTACTTGTCGAACAATTTTCCGTTCATCTCTTGGGGAAAGAATCCTTTTTCTCCCTCTACCCTCTAAACTCATAACGTGGCCTTGCGATTTGAACTTGTTTATTATGGCTCTAACAGTGGATTTGGGAAGGTTTAGCTTCTTTGAAATCTTATCATAGCCCTCCCCATTGGTATGGCATGCTACAACAAGCTTCCTGACGTCTTCGCTGTGTTCCTTAGTTTTAACCATGGCGATTGAAAATTATAATTTAGTCACTTATAATAGTTTAAATAAATCGCTATCTAAAAATTATCTGAAAAAAATTATTCACTGAATTAGCGTTAAACAAGCATAATATGGCTATAAAAAAGTTCAGAAAGCACGTAAACCTGAAATTGATTGATATTATACTGATACTAAAAGAAAAACAAAGCCGTGCCAATAATTTTGAACAAGGGTTTTTTGCAATTATGTTTGTTGTTCCTTTGTTATTTATTTTTTCTAAAATCCGATTGCTACATCGGAAAGGCCAGTTAAAAATACATAATATACTTTGTTATTTTCTTTAATTTAATCCCTTTTTTAGAATTTATTAGACAAAATTTAACTTTTATTTTACCGTGCCAATAAATATGATCATCACTGTATATCTATGTGTATATGTATGTATATATGTATGTGTGTATAAATGTTTGTGTGTATGTATATACGTATATATATGTTTGTATGTATGTGTATATTCTCACATATATGTTTATGAGTATATATGCATATATGTGTTTATGTGTATACATGCATATAAGTGTGTATCTGTATGTATACATGTGTGTTTGTATGCATATATATGTATGTGTATGTATGCATATATATGGTATATATATGTATGTGTATATCTGCATGTATGTGTGTATGTGTATGAATGCATATATATCTATGTGTATGTATATGTAGGTCAGTGTATGCATATATATGTGCATATGTGTACGTATATGTATGTGTATATGAATGTATATGTGTGTATGCATTTGTATATGTGTGTGTATATGCATATGTATGTATATATGTATGTATGCATGTGTGTATGTATATGTATGTGTGTTATGCGTTGTGTATGTATATATGCGTATTTTTATAGATGTGTATGTGTGTATGTGTATATTTGTATGTATGCGTGTATATATTTACATGTATGTATGCGAATGACCGTCTTTTGTATGTTTGCACGTGTGTATATATATGTAAGTGTATGCATGTGTATTATATATTGTGTATGTATGTATATATGTGTGTGACATGTATTGTGTATGTGTATGTATGTGTATATATCTATATATGCGTGCATGTATATGCATGTATGTATACCAATGACCGTCTTTAGTGTGGTATCTGCTTGAGCGTGTGAATTCGCCGGCAGGACTGAATAAGTCATTTTCGGGCTCATGGACTTTCAGTGTCTGAGGGAGTGACACTCGTCTGACAACACGTAACAATCATCATATATATATATATATATATATATATATATATATATATACTAAGAGACGTATTTTTAGCCAACAAAGGAAGAAATCATTTCCAAAGAAATGTATATATGTATCTCTGTCTGTCTGTCTGTCTGTCTGTCTGTCTGTCTGTCTCTCTCTCTCTCTCTCTCTCTCTCTCTCTCTCTCTCTATATATATATATATATATATATATCTATTTAAATCTAAGCATATACATGTATATAGTGGCTTTCTTTCAGTCTTGACAGACTATTAATACCCACTATAAGGGTGCCTGCGTGTGAATTTTTGTGGCAAGGGTTGCGTAATCTCAACCACCCCTCTCCTGAGTCTATATTGTTAAATACCAGTGGCAAATGGAGGTTCACGACGACTGGAAACAAATGTCGAGATAAGCGAAAAGCACATATAGCGCCTAGAATTCTCAAATGGTCTCCCATTTTGTTCTAGCCAGATTCAATGTTGCTTAACTTCGGTGATCTGACGAGAACCGGTCTTTCAAACGTGATCATTCCGTATATAATGTATAGATGTATATACATACAACAAAGCAGTCGGTGTGTGGATGATTATAAATGCTACCTATCTTGGGTTGAGCATATTGTGAGTGAAATAATAAATTGTCACAAGCGTATCAACTGCAATGCTCTTTGTGTAAAGGCGTTTGGATAATATTGACCATTGTAATTTTACAAACCTAAAACCAACACAAAGTCAAGTATCTGCAGAATGTCTTCTTGGTTCCTCCTCTTCTCTTTTCTCTCTCCCAACAATCGAACACAGCATATAATAACAAAACTCTAAAGCACGTCTGACAGCACTGACTTCTGCCAACAGTCTGCCCCTCCTCTTAACAACACAGGCTTTTTATATCGCAAAATCGTTCACCTCTATTTGCATATTCTTCTAACTCACGTGATCACTACTCTATAAATAAGAGTCTTGACCATTTCTTTTCTTTCTTTTTATTTATTTTTGGTGACCGACCCGCACGTGGTCTATCCAGGTAAGTCACGCATTTCTCCACACTTCCCCCTGATCTCATGATCACAAACAGGACATGCGGGCAATCGTCGTTGGCGGGTACTCCTTCGAAGAAGCACTTCCTCATTGCTGTTTTCTTCATTACCACCATCATTACTACCAGTCTGTTCCATTATCCCGTCTCGTGGTTCCATAGGCGGTGTCTCACAATCAGGGCAGGGGGGCAGTATCCGTCTTTGTCGGGTACTTCTCCGAAGAATCGGAGGCGTCATCTCCTCGGTATGCTCCATCATCCCTTCTCGCTGGGTTTCGCAATCACGGGGGGTGGGCAGTATTCGTCTCTGTCGAGTATTTCGATGAGGCATTACTTCCTTGTGTCCATCGCTCTCCTCACTATTGTCATCAGTATGTCCCATCATTCCCTCATCTGGTTCTGTTGGTGGTGTTTCTATGCTCACCTGAAGGGGCAGTAAGTGATCAGGATCATCTCTGAACGGTGTGTGATCCTCCTCATCGTCCTCAGAATCAGAAGAGGTATAACAAGGGCGGATATCTTTTACGTGACGTGGTATGCCACCAATCAACATGGTCTGAGGACTTATGATTTCATCTATTTTTCCCCGGAAAAATTTCGTAGTGCACCCAGCATTTGGGGGTTTTATCCAAACAAGGTCTCCCACCTGATATGGTGTATTGACAACACTCACCACTGATGGTATGGCATCAACTCCTTTCACACGCTGTTCATATTGGTAAATCCCATTGGCTGGTGCAGTTGCTGGTGTTGCACTGTCCTTGGGTGTTATATTATACCAGTACACAGCTTCTGGAATAGAGCACTGCGTCCTGGCTGCAATTCTTTTGATGGTGCGGTGACACCGTTCTGCTATACCATTACCCTCGGGATAATATGCACACCGATAATGCATTTTAATCCCCAATTCGTGCACGAATTTCTGAAATTCTTGACATCGAAATGTGGCGGCATTATCAGTCAGAATTTCAATCGGGGCACCACGTTCAAAAAAGACGGCTCTCAACTGTTGTATAATGCTGGCTGCATCCTGTCGTGTCAACAGGCGCCATATTGTGAAACGCGTCGGGCCACAATCCGTCATGGTCAAAAAATGTTTGCCCCCATAATGTGTTATGTCCATCCCTACTCGCTGCCAGTTGCCCTCCACCTCGAGCTTCCCTTTTTGCCATTGGGATGGTGCCGGATCAATTCTCTGACACTCTTCACACGAACGTATGGCTGCTTTCACTGATGCTTTTGTAGTTGCAGGGCATACTCTTCGGACAAAATATGCAGTCCTCTGAATTCCAGGATGTCCAATCTGCTGGTGTATCATACGGATCTGGTCAGGTGTTAATTGATCCGTTACAGTCGCGCATGTTTGTTGTTGAAGATCGGATCCCTGCCTCATTGCATCGATCCACCTCTTTGGTACTCGAGTCAAGCTATCAGCCAAATTCTGCATCGACGAGACTAACGTAATTTCTACCTGCAAGCTGTATTCGTCAACTAGACGCTTAATTATTGCTAGTCTCCTTCGTACTAGCATTTCACTTGCAGCTCTAGTCTTAACTCGAGCCTTTCCAGTCAAGGTGTCGGTTAACCAATGGTAAACACACAATGAGTCAGTGTGGAGATGCACAACATTAGTCTGCCATTGCAATGCGAGATTAAGACCTTTTAACGTGGCATCAAGTTCTGCCAAATTTATATGTTGGGCATCATTTTTCGGACGAAGCCAGCATGCATCTTCCACAACAACACCTAGTTGCTCCAACACGACACCTGTAGCCAACGAACTTGCGTCAACCCATGCATTTAGTTCGTTTCCAGACACTTGCCACTCACCCCGGGCAGGGTCATTCCTATGCACTCTGGACAACATTTCAGCCATCATTTGTTGGAGAGAATCATCATCCGCAACATCGTCCCATCCTTTTGTTACTGTAGTCACTCGTCTTTTCACCACTCCTGTTGTCGATCGGAGCCATCCACAGACAGGTAGATGTCCTACCAATTTACCACAGATAGAAAACACAGTACGTCTTGTTAATACATTGGGTAACTTTGGAAGTGGGCTCCCTCGTTTCCATCGCAACGTATTGCCCTCCTCCCAGACCTCGAGGCCTAGCACGGGCACTCCATCCTTTAGGCGCTTAGGGTCTTTGCTTATTAACCCAAACGCTTTCAGTTTTATTCGAACTGCATCCGCAGACATTATGTCCTCATTAACATAGATGTCATCTATGTAGGCTGAAGCAGCTTTTGCTGTGGTCTCATCCTGCATCAAAACAGTTTTAATAATGGTTGTCATAATCAAGGGTGCTACGTTTAGGCCAAAACCCAAACGTGTCAAACAATATAGTTTTCCCTTGAGTAGTACTGTCTGAAACGGCCATAATGACTCATGGACACGTATCTGCAGGTAGGCCCTCTTTAGATCCAGAAGTGCTACATTGCTCCCTTTTTGACGCCACTCTCTCAGTTTAGCAGCGCACACATCTGCGTTTCCGGTAAACGCATCAACATGCCGATTCAACTCTCGGTAATCCATTACGGGACGAATTTTTTCTTTGGTAGGTTGTTCAACAGCCATGAGCGGAATTAATCCCTTGGGTGGTCCCAGACGTTCCTGTGGGTATGGTATTAACCAACCGTTGTCAATCCACATCTGAAGTTCTTCTTCATATGCGGCCCTATTCTTGGTAGAAACTGCATACTCTGGAATCGTGTTGCACAGCCGATCTGGTTCCTGGCCCATGGCCCATTTCCACTTTGCAGTCCACACCCTTTCGTTGTCATCAAATGTAGCACAGAAGTCCTTTTCTTCAATCGACATGGCTGCACAGACGTCTTTCCCTTCTCCAAGCCTGATACCTCTAGCTGCTGTGATTGTAACGCCTCCTAGTGCTTGTATTGCATCAATTCCAAGCAACATGTCGTAGCCAAGGGGTTTCTCCTGCATCACCAGAACGTCAACTTTAGCTGTGTCACCCTTCTCAGTGCAGATTGTGACTGTCCCTTCACCACAACATACCCGTGATAAGCCATTGATGGTCATAACGCCAACTGGGTTCCTCCGCCATACCGGACAGCAATGGGCACTAACTATAGACCGGGAACACCCCGTGTCTATAAGTGCTGAACACTGCACATCATCAAGTTTAACGCTAATGACAGGCAATCCTGTGTTTATTGGTTGGCAGGGGGCAAGGGTAGCGATAGTACCTTGCCCCCAACTTCGTTTCCCGAACAGTTGCGAGATATGTGCCCAAACTTATTGCAGCGATAGCATTGCACTGGTCTCTTTGATTGTGGATATACACCTCTCCTATCACTCCGGCACTCTTTAGCAAAATGATTGGCCTCCCCACATTTATAGCACACTGGGGTGGCATGCTTATTACTATCTGGAAGAGAGTCCACATTTCCTCCATGTCGAAAACGAGCTGCTGCTGCAATTGGTTCCTGTTCCTTACAGATGTTTCGAGCTCGGGCCAATAACTCATCAGTTGACAATTCATCGATTCTTGATGATGCCCGCAACAGTTTACTGACCTCCTCGGGTAGGCCTACCAAAAAAGCACAGCTTAATATTTTATCGTTGACCCCACCAAACGGTACAGATAATTTTCGCAGGTCGGCTAGGTACACGTCGACTGTTTCCTTGGGTTGAAGTGTCCGGCTCGTGAACTGTTGCCACGCAACAAATGGATCTGTACCAAACGCTGTATACAGGCTCTGCTTGATTTCATCCCAGTCTGGTTCATCCCCGAGTTGTTGGTAGACTGCATAGGCCCCTCCGGTTAGCCTCAAAGGGATAACTGTGGCTGGTTCTTTAATTTTGCACAGTTTACAGATTTTCTCTGCCTTTTCAATCCATTCAACGACAGCCGGTCCAGTGGTAGATCCGTCGAACTCGGGTATTAAGCGAATGTCGAATCTGTCCATTGTTAGTAACCGCACACCAAGCGCCGAAATAGCTTAAAACCAACACAAAGTCAAGTATCTGCAGAATGTCTTCTTGGTTCCTCCTCTTCTCTTTTCTCTCTCCCAACAATCGAACACAGCATATAATAACAAAACTCTAAAGCACGTCTGACAGCACTGACTTCTGCCAACAGTCTGCCCCTCCTCTTAACAACACAGGCTTTTTATATCGCAAAATCGTTCACCTCTATTTGCATATTCTTCTAACTCACGTGATCACTACTCTATAAATAAGAGTCTTGACCATTTCTTTTCTTTCTTTTTATTTATTTTTGGTGACCGACCCGCACGTGGTCTATCCAGGTAAGTCACGCATTTCTCCACATTAGCAGCAGATAAAATAGCGTAACGGTGAGAAGCGACGATG
>NC_136502.1:1218553-1298553 GCF_053919585.1 Euprymna scolopes
TGTTTAATTTGTTTTCCCGTTAGTCTTTTAGCACATACCTCCACGGTATTTCATGTTATGATCAATCGTGTGTTTTATGTTCGCACACACACACACATATTAATACATAGTGTTTTATATTTATAGTTACAGTTTTCTATACTTATCTATATTTAATGAATTTTCATAATTTTTTTATCATTGATACAGCTTAACTTAAAGAATACTTTTGACAATATGCCCCATGATTTTACTAAGCAAATTGCTCTTCAAATCTGGAAAATGTGACCCAAATGTTTGTGCGGAGAGCACTAAAACGTCTCAATTCAACTGGTGAGATCAAGACGTTTTCTTTTATAGTATTTTATGAGTTTTTATGATGTTAAAAATGAAATATAGAATAAAAAAGATATTAAAACAGGTTATATAAAATCTGTAGATTTCTGAGTATTGCAGCTATTAAAAAAATCAACAACAAATTAAACTATTTCATAGATTTGATCAGAGAACTAAATTCGTCAATGGTTCTTAGAAGAAAAAAAAAAGCAAAAACAAAAGTCACGATGAGCAACATTTTTTTGTTATTTTTGTTCATCAATCCAAGCGTTTTTTCAACAAAAGTTTCTACTCACATTTGTAAAATGTCAGTCGCCGTGAAAACCTTCTGATGAATTAGAACAGGCGATTCGGAGTCAGCAGCAAACCGTGTTTGATAAAATATTCGAATTATACTTAATGATTTCTCGCATAAAACAATAAATAAAATATTATAGCTTCACCGTTTTTAATTTTTTTTTTTTTTTATTACATTTTCACCCCAAACAAGGCAAATTGCCACTTTGGTGTAGGGGGCTACTATCAGGGGCAACAACTACTGGGGTACTATGTAGGGATTTGGGCAGCAAGGTGTCGGTTCACGTTACACTTGAACTTCTGCACGTCAGTACTGTTGGGGAAGCAGGGACCTGGAATGGAATTCCAGAGTCTTGCGGTTCTGGGGAAGAAACTATTGGAGTAAAAAGATCTTTTACATCTAGGGACCTCTACAGTGTGGGGGTGGGATCTAGTAGCCTGTCGGGTTTGTCGAGGGTGCTCGCGTCGTGGGGGCACAAGTGATTGCAGTTCATCAGAGCATTCACCACTAAAATACTTGTAGAACAGGCAGAGGGATGCAACATTTCGTCGATGGGACAGAGGCTGAAGCTTAGATGCCAGTTCAGGGCCTATCAGATTTGCGACTCTCTTTTGAACCTTGTCAAGGAGCGAGAGACTAGTAGCAGATGCACCAGCCCAGATGTGGCAGCAATACTCCATACATGGGCGAATGGTGGCCTTATAGAGGTACAGAATACTTTCGGGTGTTAGTAGTTTTCTAGCACGGTGATTTCTTCATTTTTCTATAGAATATTTTTGATCTAACACCGTTTGCTGCGGACATCGAACTGCCTGTTTTTTTCTGATTCACCCGCTTTCAGCCGTTAAAAAACTGAATAAATTATATACGTTCCCTAAGCTGATACGTGAACATGTATGCGCAAGGCTTCTTTAAAAAACCGTTCAACAATTATTATCCAAGTTTTGCCCATTTTTTAGAATATTGCTCGTTCTCGCTCACGCAGCAAAATAAACATCGCTCGACTTTTCGCGATAGTCTGCCAGCTGAAAACGATACCACATGTTGTAGCAGACCGAAATCAATTCTAATATATCCCTTGGGCGAGCCGAAAGAAGATATTGTCTGCTTCCAAGTTGACGTATACAGTTATAGCCTCCTGGATGCTGTTTCTCAAAATGGCCGCAAGAAAACCGATTACATCCAAAATATGGAGTTCATATAGAAATATACATATTTTTTTAAAACAGGAATCGCTCCACACAAATCGTAAAGCGACACGTGACAACGAAACAAAAGCTGATTATCACAAAGACAGAAGATGCTTATTGACCTTCATCTTAGAAAAAAATAAGGTTATAAATAGGAGGAAAACAGTCCACAGGAAGAGAATTTCACACGATGGAACAAGAAGTTGTATCACAATAAGATATCAAAACAGGAATAGATGAAGACCACGAGACCAACGAGTTAAACGAGCTGGAACAAATGACACCCAAGACATGAATCATCAAAATAATACAAACTAGCAGGACCTGTGGAAATTCCATAGGGGACTCATTCATACGCATATCTTGACATTGGCATTTTTAAATGTTCAGTGTAAATGTAGGCGCTTTGATATTATTATATTTTGTTTAAACTACAGAAGTATTTATCTAAGCTAGCAGAAACGCCCAACAAAGCCCGGTTGTAAAGTACGTATAAATATGATATTTTAATTCTTGCAGATTTCGTATATATTATTATAGAGTTAATGTTCTATCGATTTTTATATATTATAAAGTTGCGATTTCAAAAATAAAAAATAAATATATCTCCATATGACTTGGGTGCTTGAATCGAAACCGAAATAAAAACATGATATATATATATATATATATATATATATATATATATATATATATATATATAACTTCCTTCAGTCATAATCAAAACCGAAACCAAGACTTATGAAGAATTCTTGATAAAATTATTTATAAAAAACAAAAATAATAGATGACTTAAGTGCCATTAGCTAAAATCGAAACCGAAACCAAAATTATGAAGAATTCTTGGTAAAATTATTTTTGACAAGAAATGGAAGTACATAACAATTAAACGACCCGGGTGTAATCGTGACACAGAAAATAACAGACACGCTATCGTATTTATATAAAGATTGTCAATCCTCATCTAAAAAATAAAAGTCATAAACAATTAAATCATAAATTATGTCTTACATAACAAACAACAGCCATTCTCCAAGACTGGAGTCACTTCTTGTCGTTCCTTGATATCTATCTCTTCATGGGCGCACATTCTACCTGTGCGATTAAAGTAGGCACAATAACAGCGATAACAACAACACACAAATAATAAGAATTAAGTGAAGGATACTTTTATTAGGCTGTTGACATTGCCTTCCCTTCTGCGCGAGGATAAGGCTTCTTTTATTGTATTCTATTCTTCAATCATTTCGCTTCAAGCTTCATGAGTACATCTAATATCATATATATATATATATATATATATATATATATATATATATATATGAAAATATGTAAATATATATAATTTATTCCTTTAATTCAGTTGACTTATACAAGAATTCTATAAGTCAACTGAATTAAAGGAATAAATTATAAGATGGTCAACATCATGAATTTTGGGATATAACTTTTTGTCATTTATTCTCTCTCTCGCTCTCTCTCGCTATATATATATATATTCATAAATACACGAACACACATACACATACACATATATATATATATTTGTTCTTTTAGATATTTTCTTCTTACACTGAACTTCTTTACTTATCGAAATGAATGACTCGCACGGACAGACATCAGCGTAATATTCGCCTTAGATTATCCCACATCATTGACTGTACCTCGTTCACACGGCTTCCACAGAGAGACTGATTCGAAAACCTTATTTTTTTTCTGCTCGAAAGCATGACCTACTTTGTTTGACCTGTTTTCCCCACTAAACTTTACATATTTTGGTTATCATCATGCACTCAGTGTGACCCTTGTTAAAATTGAAATAAATTCATATAATAGCTACTGAGGTAGAATTCCTTAAACGTTCATAGTGTGCATAAAAACTTTAATCACCAGCAAAAAATTTTTGAATAAAAAAATGGTCGCATGAATATAATATAGACATAAAACAACTTCTGGTATGGTTTTATTGTTAAAACATCTTCGCAATGTAGTGGGTGAATCTTTCTTCTCTGCTTTCTCTTTCTCAGAGAAAAGAGGTAGCGAGTCTATCTCTGCTCTGTCGTTATAGCAGATGCCCAATCGAGCTGATATTTATGCCTCCTTCCGTAGAAAATTCACAGCGGACACTCGTCTATCTACAACAACTGCTAACAATTTTCCTTATTATCTATCTGTGCTTAAAGCTAACCGTACTTTCCAAGATCCAAGTTTTCCTCCAAGGACTGCTCGTTTTTGGAACCCAATATCGTGGAACTGAATCCTAGCTGACTATAACAGGGCCGTTTGCAAATTAATGTGAACAAATTCCAGTTGAACCTTCCTCTTAAATAAATAAGCACTCCCAAACTCCACCGTTGCCTTAAGGAGAAGTGCTTCCCAGCACCCTGGAAAACCTCATCAGTATGCCCTGTTTTTAAGAATTCAGGTGAAAAGTCATCTCCCTCTCAGTACAGACCAATAAGTCTCCTATGTGTCATGAGTAAGTTGCTGGAATCCATATTAAATAGAGAAGTAGTTAACCACCTCAGCATTAACTTTCTTTGTGACATGCAATATGGTTTCTGTTCTGCCAGATCTATAGCAATGTGCTAATGGATATATCTCATAGGACTAGTGTCCTGCAGGAGGAGGATTCGTTTGCTGATCTTGCTCCGCCTCTTGATTTTTATTGCTTCCCTTAATTTCCTCAAAAGTGAAGCATAATAGGCTCCTGTACTTGTGGTACCCTTTGCCAGGAAATCTGTCATCACTACTCCGTCCTGGTCCCAGAAGACTGTGAGCATGACCTTGCCAGCGGAGAGCTGCACCCTTGCCTTCTTTGAAGGTGATTAGTCCAAGTGCTTCCATTGCATTGACTGGGGTTCTGTTTTTATAAGAGTCAGGTACAATGGAGTACTCTTGCTACATCTGGATAGGAGCTGCTCGGCGCACCCTATCCAGCCTTGATAGAGTTGAAAACCGGCTTCAAAACCTTGAAAGTGATGACCCTTTTCTCTTCCCTGCAGCATCTTTCCCGTAAGAGACGTTGCGAGCCTGTCTCTACTTTATCGTTATTTTCATGCCATGTGCTCTACTGAACTCTAACTATGGTTCCAATCTTTCACAAAATACACTCGACTAGCTACAACCACTATAAACGATTTTCACCACTCTCTGTGCTTAAATCTAAACGCAAATTTCATGAACAAAACTTATTTACCAGAACTGCTCGCTTGTGGAACATTGTTCCTTTGGTCTGCTTCCTGGTTTAATATAAGCCTTCAAATCCAATGTAAACAAGTTCTTGTTGAGCTGTCTCCATAATAATCGAATTCTACCAATTTACTCCATTAACAATTACTACACTACCACCTTACATTCATTAACCCTTATCATCGAGTGGCTTTCGGGCCTTGATAAGTGACTACCAAGCAAAAAAAAATAAATAGATAAATAAATAGATAAATAAAATTACGATGCATTCTCTCCGAAAACCTGCCACTCAGAAACACTTATCCTTGATTGGCATTATGGACTTGATAAACGTTGACCACCATTCTAGTAAAAAAAGGAATCATAAAATGAAGTGAAAAAAATACTCGCTTTAAAGTATCAGCTTTAACGCATCACATATTAATTTCATGACGAGCCATATAAGATGGCGCCAACAATAAAAAAAAATCCATATGAATTTCATAAAGAATTAACTTTCAAATGGCACATGTCAAAATTTGAGCTTAATCAAATATTGGTATACAAATTATAGTTATTTTAGTTAACCTATCGTTACATACTTCTCAAACTATGGAACTATCTGAATTGCAACTTTGTAACGTGGCCGTTAAGCTTGAATCGTGTTCGTTACAGTTCAGTTTTTTCTGGTTTAGCTTAAGGCATTTATTAGCATTACTTTCCGAACAATGTTTGCTTCTTGTTTTTTTACTGTTTATTTTGTCTACTATGAGATTAACAAAATCCTTCCGTCTCAACACCAGCTTATAAGTCTCACCATCACCACCACAGGGCCACACGTCCATCTCGCCCGATCGCACTTTGTTTCTCATCGACCACGTGCTGCCCTATTTCTTTTTCTTCTGAGGCAAGCCCGCGCACACCCGCATAATGCTCAAACGGCTGCTGCTGCTGCTGCTGCTAATACCTTTCGTTAGCTATTTATGTTTTGGCTGCTGCTGATATTTTCACACGCGCTCATATGCGCTTTCCGATGAGAAAAATATTTTTAAAATAAAAATAGCTTAACAAGAATTACTTGTATTAAACTCCGTCAAAGTTACGAGATGGTTTGCTGTACAGATAAAAATGATGCTGATTGCCAAAATTTGGATTTCATCCCGGAAAACAAAATGTTCTCAAACACACTTTGTCCAAGCGAGAATGCACTGTGTGTGTCTTTGTGTGTGAGTTTCGAAATGAGTGTTTCTGTTTTCAGCACGTTTGTACCAGGTTAATTGACTTTTGCATTTTAAACTTCAAGTGAAGCCATTATTTACGGAATAAACAATAGGTTCTGTACAAAAGAATGTAGACTACAACGTATTGTGGATTAACTCACTCTGGGGAGCCATATGAAGCTTCCTCCCGGTATACGACAGCAGGTCCACAACTAGAGCAGACAGTCAATCGATCTGTAAAAAAAATGACAAATTAAAGGGGGTTGAAATTTGTTGCTTATTATTCAATCCCGGACAACATCGAGTCACTCTGTTATATATATATATTTATATATATATATATATATATATATATATATATATATATATATATATATATATGATGATTGCTGCATCTTTCCTGATAATCGTCGTCATATTGAGTTCTCCCAATCTTGTCGTCCATGCCATCTCAGATGACTCTGCACTCCCGCCGCAGATTTGCACATCGTGAAGCAAATTTGACATACAAATTGAGCAATTTCCATCGAGTTGACTTCCTCTGGAGGTTGAAGGGTATTCCTATGAACAATCACATGTCTTCTCAAACCAGCAGTAGACTTGCAAACTTTGCTGCATGTTAAACAGATCGTTTGGTTCGGACTAATAGGTGCAAAGTTGACCTGAACAGGAGTTTTGTGCGACTTAAGGTGGTTGACATAGCCATCTTTTGACAAAAGCACTCGTTCACAAGTGTCGCATTTCCAGCTCTGTGTGTCTTGGTTAAGACCATCAATTAAACCTTTGCGAAGCTCTCGCTTCAGATTGCTGTGGGCCTGCTTTCTGTTCTTCAGAGCATCACAACTTTCATGTACAAACTTTCGCAACTTCGGCCTTTGCAGAGTTAGTTCTTCCCATGTGTCGATGTCGATTTGTAAAACTTTCAAATTATTTTTTGTAGAGTTCCTGAACCTCTTGCGACAATATATATATATATATATATATATATATATATATATATATATATATATATATATATATATATATATATATATAATTAAGCGTGCTTTGAATAGATCTGTTACACCCACTATTTGAAAAAGGGGTTACCCCGAAATATATTATGGAACTGTCACATACAATAGACCTATTCACGTAAGACATTGATACGTAACACAATTTAATAATTATATGTATATATAGACATATTTGTATATACTTATTGATTTGCAAATTGTCACTTGTTTTCGTCTTCCTTCATCAACACGGACAATATTCAATTCCTTGCATTGTGATAGCCTTCTAAATCTCTTCCACATACCCATCCCACACAATTGCTTCATGTAAACTCACTTTCTCTCTCTTTCTCTGTATATATATATATATATATATATATATATATATATATATATATATATATATATATTGTATTGTTTTTGTTGTTATTTTAGCATCACTATATTACTTGTATGAATTAGATTTCCTGAACCTTGGAGTGTTGCTTCCTATTACATACGCATTATCACTCTATTTTTAGCTTCGTGTACAACCAAATCTATCTCGTATATATAAATAACCTTGTCTATAAATGTGTGGTCTACAGACATGAAATTTTATATATAGGGGATTCGGACCTGTGGAACAAATCCATTTTGATATTCAGCTTAAAAACATAGCGTCTAAGGAGGCAAAATGTAAAAAGATGGAACTTGTTGGGCGTAAGTCGACTAAACGTGTATCTTCTACGCATGTGCAAATAATCATTTATATATTCAGGTTAATTTTAAAATTTGGATATGCATATGTTCTTAGCTCAGATGATATCGAATAATATTAGAGAGATACATGTTTTGATTTGGATTCTAGATGAATTACACCCAAGTTATATTTTTTTAAAACTTTTAAAATCACTTCTATATATTGAGTACAATATAATAATTTATAAAGAATTGGCTTTATAATTATAATTATGAAATCTGCATTGTTAAATGTTTTTGACTCCTGATGGGGGGGGTAGATATTTATTTGCTGTCCACCGCAGCAAAATGTGGTACAAAACCGGAAGGCGGAGAACAGGCGAGCTCCTTTAAAGAAGGGGCACTCTCGCCTCAACAAAAATTTCCTGGGCACCCTGTTGGCATTCCTCGTTAGGGGCGCCTTAGGCGACAATAAACTTGCCCCACCGGAAAGCCCGGGGAAAGGCATCGGAGGGTGGACCTCCTAGGTAGTACCCAGGCGGTGTACCTCAGTCCGACAGGTGCTGGTCCGGTTCCCAGCTCCTCACCTGTCGGGCTGAATGTTAAGACGAATCCTTGACGAGTACTCTACCCTGTCTTCCTGCAGCTGAAGCTGCTTGGAGAGACATCCCCCACCACGAGTGATGGGGGGGGGTATGTCTACAATGATTTCGATGATCATTTTTATAACCACAAGTCATGGTGAGCAACCAATGAAAAGCTTCCAAAGTTACTATAAAAATTGTCGAATTTTGGATTCAATCAGTTCGCCGCCATCTGTTTGTTACTGGCAATTACACTCAGGATCGTACTGCACTGCTTCTTCGTCGCCATCTTTGTTACTGGCAATTACACTCAGGATCGTACTGCACTGCTTCTTCGTTGCCATCTTTGTTACTGGCAATTACACTCAGGATCGTACTGCACTGCTTCTTCGTCGCCATCTTTGTTACTGGAAATTACACTCAGGATCGTACTGCACTGCTTCTTCGTCGCCATCTTTTTTACTGGAAATTACACTCAGGATCGTACTGCACTGCTTCTTCGTCGCCATCTTTGTTACTGGAAATTACACTCAGGATCGTACTGCACTGCTTCTTCGTCGCCATCTTTGTTACTGGAAATTACACTCAGGATCGTACTGCACTGCTTCTTCGTCGCCATCTTTTTTACTGGAAATTACACTCAGGATCGTACTGCACTGCTTCTTCGTCGCCATCTTTGTTACTGTAAATTACACTCAGGATCGTACTGCACTGCTTCTTCGTCGCCATCTTTGTTACTGGCAATTACACACAGGATCGTACTGCACTGCTTCCTCACCGCCATCTTTGTTCAACATAATGTCCCACTACTTAATATGCATAAATTAAAATAACATATTCAAGTGCATTTTACGACCAGGTAACGCCTGGTGGTTACTGCTATATATTGAGTGCAATATAATAATCAATAGAGAATTGGCTCTATAATTATAAATACGAAACTTGCATGAATTAAAATATCAGATTTAAGCGTATTTTACAACTAGGCAACGCTGGGCGACCTGCTAGTATATAAATAAATATCATATACGCATATTAAAAAAATATTATTGCTATTTTCCTAACCTGTCGTATGTACTAAAAAGAACCCAGCGCATAAAAAAAAGAACTGTGTGTGCATGTGCGAGTGTGTAGCCACATATGCTATCACCAAAGAACGTTACAGTTAGGATATCTTATATAATACCTTTAAGTGAATGCTATTTTATTTTGTAACAACAAACTGTTCTTTTCGATGGTTTGTTTTGACGGTGAGTTGAGCCATCGATTTATCACATAATCAAATACTTGATTTGAACATTCCTATCACTTGTTCGAAATCCAATATTCATACACTTTTATGACGTTCCCAGGCCATTCGAGTAGTGACTTGACAATCATTGTCTAAATTGATACCGATCTTCTCTTATCGAGCATTTCCATCTCCACGACTTTGTCGTTTCACCGGATTCCAATGATGGAACATATTTTATATGGCTTTTATAAAATGTCCAAGTTTCACTGTTTATAAACCTGATCGGTGTAACTGAACACTTTTCTCGTTAAACAAAGCAGACTGACGCTTTTAACTTATGTTTTTATCATGTGTTATGGTGTAATGTTTATCTACGCTATTTCAAGAATAGACGGACTCTTCTGTAACAGACGCTGATGCTAGGTTAGCAGCAAGAGCCACATGCAAATGACCAAGTAGACTGCACGAGGTGACGTCACAGCTGAGATCAAAATAGCAAGTATGTGAGACGTGTTCAAGACGTAGAGGATTCAAGACGTGTTCGAGACACGAGAGAGCAAAAAAGGACTTGTTAAAGATACAGACGATTGAGAAAAGATGTATTCGAGATACGAGAGTATGACAATAAGCATGTTCGAGACACGAGAGTCGGAAATAAAGTAATCGTACAGGGTAGGAAAAGACGTGCTGAAGACACGAAATACGAGATGGAAAATGGAAAATGACGTATTCGACACGAGAAAGTGAGAAATTACTTGTTCAAGATACGAGAGGGTGAGTAATGACGTATTATAGACAAGAGAGTGTAAGAAAGTACGTGTTAGAGACATGAGAGGGTGGGAAATAACATGTTCGTTGCATGAAAATGTGAGTAATTACGTGAGCGAGACACAAAAGGGGAATACATGACGTGTTCGAGACACGAGATGGTGGGAAATGACGAGTTCAAGACCAAAAAACAAAACAAAACAGAAAATGACGTATTCCAGACAAAAAAGTGCCGAAAATGACATGTCCAAGAGAATGGCGTAGAATGATATGTTTTAGACACTAGACAGCGGTAAATAACGTGTTCTAGACACGAGAGCGTAGAAAATGACGTTTACAAGACTCAAGAATGTCGGAAATGACGTTTTCTAGACATAAGAGGGTGGCAAATAACGTTTTAAGACACAAGAAGGTGAAAAATGATGGGTTCAAGACACAAAAGAACGGGAAACGACATGTTAAAAACACAAGAAAGTAGGAAATAACGTGTTCGACACGAGAGGGTAGGAAATGATGTGTTCAAGACACAAGAAGGTAGGAAATTGCCTGTTCAAGATATGAGACACGAGAGAGTGCGAAAGGTCGTGTTCATGACACGAAAGAATGAAAAGGAGTCGTTCGAGACACGAGAGAGGTGGAAAAGACGTTATTGAGACGTGTGACATTTTTCCCAAGTTTACAACAGAATTCATTGCATTTTTTCTTCTAAATTGTCCTCAAATTCAGATTGCATTTTTGAAATTCATCAGCTGTACCAATCAGGCTTCAGTATGGTATATTCCAATTCCTGCTGTATCTCTTTATTTAAACGTGAAATCATAAGACGTATAGCAATAACCTAATATCGTTCTTCCAAAGTGTCATCACGTCCAGATTGATCTTGTTAGAACAAGAACTGTTTAGACGCATCTAAATTCAGATAGTCTTTTTGTAACTCACTTGCCTCATTATTAAATTGGTTCGATAGTAAAAACAATATTATTTGGCGTAGGAATATTGAAAATTATTGTGGTTCACCTAGTACTGAGATTCGGTGCAGATTAAATACCACCACGCGTGAACATTTTTTAAATTTAGTAGATATCTATGAACAATAGCGAATATGATTTTGAAAAAAAATTATAAAGACAAAAAGAGAAAAGTCCCCCGGAAAAATAATCGGAGAAAAGAAAATAGTGCGCGTAGTAATTCTTGATGTGAACAATTTATGAAACATTGATTGTTTTTTTTACCAATATCGTCTTCAAAAAAAAAAAAAAAAAAAAAAAAAAGAAAAAAAGAGACATTGTAATAAATGTGATCAGAAAAGAAATGAACACGAACAGGAGTTCAACTCAGGCAACCAAGGTTAGAGAAGGAAAAAAACAAAGAAACAATAGCTGATATTTAATAGACGTGTTCATTTAATTTACGCGTTTAACAATAACAAATTTATTTATTGGAATTGTTTGAGATGAGTGATTTGTATACATTTATTTATTTTGAGATCCCGTAGTGCAGTGAATAAAGACGTTGAGTCTCTACAATTCCAGGTTTCAATCCTACCCAAAACAGAGTTCAGAGGATTAGTTGGCCAAAACGTGTTGAGACGACAATAATTACGGAAGGCAGTAATTATTGAAGATACAGTTGACAATGTAGCATTCTTATCCCGTCGCGGTTAACCACCTGACGAAGGCCAGAGTTGGCCGAAACGTCGTGAAACAACTAGAAAGATGAGGATAACAGTCCGCAAATAAATAAACAAAATAAACATTTATTTTAAATTTGCGCATGACAGACTAACGCAAAGGTTATTGTAAACTTAATCGCAATGCAATACTACTGATCTTCCCATATGATACGAAGATAAAAAGAAAAAGTACGTGCGGCGTTCCTTAAGTAATGCCTTCTATTTTTTTATTCTGCTCGAACGAATCAGATAGAGATTGCAACTTGCATTGTTATGATGACTGAGCTTATGAATTCATTGCCTGAAAGTTTCATCTTTTTGTTGTAGATATTGACGGTATGAGCCCCTAAGAACGAAACACTTGTTATTGACATGCGTAAGATGCAGAGACGAATAATTAAATCCCTCCATACAGAAAAAAATGAACCAAGCAACATTCACCGGCGCCTGTTAAACGTTTCCAAAACTGATACAGTTGATGTCAGCACAGTAAGAAGATAGGTTCGTCGATTTTAGAGTAGCAGGAGAGATATGGGTTACAAAGCGCGCTTTGGACTTTTAAGACAGAAGCATTAAAAGAGGCCGATGAGACAGGCTCTTCCTGAAATATAAGTAGCCACTAAATTTCAACATCCATAACAAAAAATACAAGTAAAACCTAGTAAAATGAAATAATTTTCACGTTATTTTCAAGAAGAAGGATCAAGTTTAAAATCGCATATAAACGTTATTTATTTTACACTCCCTAAAACCGACGAAATTTGAGTTTAAGGTTGAAGAAAACAAAAAACTTCAAAGATGAGAAAACTATAATGGTGGAAGCAAATTTCGATATATATATATATATATATATATATATATATATATATATATGTATATGCATATAAAAATTAAAACAGGTCACATTAATTTTTTTTTTACATAGGCATCACCACTTATCAAGGCCAAGAGGCCACTCGAGGAGAAGGGTTAAAGAGTGTACAGTAGAAATTGGATAATATAGTAACCGTTAGCAATGGAGATTCGGTAAATTTGTTAACTTATATGGAACGGCTCATCAAAAACTTGTTTACCTTAGACTTGAAGACAACCATATTGTAGTCAGCTGGAAAGCAGGAAAACGGAAGACAATTCCATAGGCGTGCAGTTCTAAGAAAGAATCTTTGCTCATGGAATCTACGCTTAGGTTTAGGCACAGATAAAGAGTTGGGGAAACTAGTGATAGCGTTTTCTGCTAGACGAGTGTTTCTTGTGAAAGTTTGGCGAGGGGGGACTATAGAATTGAGCTCAGCCGAGCACCTGCCATGGAAATAGCGATAAAGCAGAGACAAACTCGCAACATTTCTTCTGTGAGAAAGAGGTTGCAGGGAAGAGAAAAGGACATCCCCACAAGGCTACGAAGTCTATTTTGAACTCTATCAAGGCATGATAAGTCCTTTCTAGCAGCTCCTGCCCAGATGTGGCAACAGTACTCCATCCTTGGACGTACCTGGCTCTTATATAGATAGAGAATTGCATCAGCAGTGAGATATCTACTGGATCGTTAGAAGGATCCCACCATTTTTCCAGCGGCCTTGGCAACGGATTTAATGTATGTGTTCCATTTAAGATTAGGAGTAAAGGTCAAGCCCAGAAGCTTGTCAAAACGAGGCCTCCTCAAGACGAGAGCCATTCATTTCAATTGATGACAGATGGGGATCAGAGCGTTGATGATAGAAAGATAAAAGCTTGGTCTTAGATGCATTAAAAGTAACAAGCCACCTATTTCCCCATTGTACCACTTGCTCAAGATCAGAGGAAAGAGAATCAGAGAGAACTTGGTCGTTTATGGTCTTAGATGTGCTTCCATAGATAGTAGTGTCATCAGCATAGATGTCTACGAATGATGTAAGAATGTGATTTGGAAGATCATTAATGTAGATCAGGAAGAGAGTTGGGCCCAGGATGGACCACTGAGGGACTTCAGTATCAATACTGAGTTTCTGATTTCTGCCTATCAACCACTACTCTTATGAACCCATCAGAGAGAAATGATCTAATAATTGAGAAGACATTTCCAGCTATACCATAGCTGGAGATCTTGTGAAGTAAACCTTTATGCCATACCCGATCAAAAGCTCAAAGGCCTTTGATATGTCAAGAGCAATTGCCCTAGAAAGGTAGCCTCCGTCGAGAGATTCGCTAATCTTTAAAATATTTAAAATATAGAGGGAAAAGCTAATATACATTATATCTTGTTAAAGATTTTGTCCAATTATTAGTCAAATAAAATATAAGATTAAAAGTTTTGCCTTTGGCTTGAAATATTATAAACAAAACATATATAGATGTGTAAGTCCAGAAACAATGTCATGTTCGAGTAAACAACAGCTAAAACGATTAGTATCTTGTTTATATGGAGGCCGTTAACTGACAAAGTTTCATTTATTATCAATTTTCAATATCGTAATTTGTAATCTTCAAGACTCTCGTTGCCGCCACGAAATTTATTAAACCACCATTATGCTGTATGTTCAGTAGTGACCCCTAGACCAGACGCTTCGTTTATATCGCGAGCTGTTTCAGCAGCTTATCGGCCGAGATTGAATTGAAATAAAAAAGTGCGCAAATTTGCTTTTTATCCACGTTTTGATAAGACATAATTATTTAAAACGATTGTAATTTAAACGATTAGATAGAGAGAAAAATGATATTTAAAATGATATATAAAGTAAATGTATTATAACGAAAACTTACTTTAAAATATGCAATTTGAAATCAAAATAAAAATTCCGCAAGAACCTTCTTGTCAATCTAAATACATTAACCTCCTAATGTTATTTTATCACGAACGGCGGACACTCAGACAAAGCCTTTTAACGAGGGACATGGACATAACGGCGGACACTCAGACAAAGCCTTTTAACGAGGGACATGGACATATCTAAAAGAGTATGACTTTGCGTGTCTTTCTTGCTTGACAGCAACGGCAAATGAACGGACCTTCTGGCTTGGATACATAATTAGCATTCTGCGAAGACAATGGATCACGCCAAATAAAATTATAAACGAAAATCCAAGGATTAAGAAAGACGTTATTTTAAGAGAGATTTTATCCTCATAACTGTACACTTGTGATTTCTCGATTATGCATACTTTCGAGAGTTAAAGTTAGTTTACTGCTCGTCAGATTAGTCGTCTCGAGTGGTTAATGCTAACAGCTGCCCTTATAATTATCATGTCGCTCAATCAGGGTCACCTTGGCAATCATGCAGATAAACTAGAGGCTCATTTGCGAGATGAGGTATAGTTCAAGGAAGTGTGCCTGCCCAGGCATTACCTTTTCATTCGAGATAGAAAAGTTGATTCACTGCTGACCACCCTAATAGCCCTGACTGGTTGACGCCAATGAGAGCGTTTATAGTTACCATTTCTCACAATCAAAGGTTCAAACTTGAGGAAAATTGTTTCTCTCATTTTCCGGTCTTGTGTCATATCTTGGGAATCAAGTAAAATCCCTTCCGTGCAACCTAGTATCTCTCCTGAACAATCAGACCCCTTTTTGAGGAGAGTCGTATTGTACGATTCCTTTCTAGGAAGTGCGCCTTTACAGACATTATATCTTCTTACTTCGAAACTGAGTCGTTTATAGCCGGTCGCCTGATGCTGTCCTACCAGGAAATGACAACAGATCCGTTTATAACTATTTTTTTCACCAAGAGTGACCGTCGGGAAGAGCTGGTTCCCTCCCACGTTAAATTTATTTTATGATTAACTTTCTTATTGTTGTGAAAGAGTCGCAATCATACGCCCCCCCTTCTATAATTATTTCTCTCTGATTTTTGTCCTTTTCTCATTATTTCCCTCTCTTTTTTCATTTTCTTTCTTATTTTTTCCCTCTCTATTATTCCCATTCGTTTTTGGTTTTACGCATTCCCCCCTCTCTTATTTTTTCTATTTCTTTCTCAATTCCTTTCTATTTTCCTTATTCCCTCTCTTCTATTTCGCATTATTTCCCTCTTCATCATCCTTTCCCTTTTTCACACTTTCTTTTACATACTTTGTCTCTATTTCGCCTCAAGTTAAATAAACAAACAACTGAAATATTCCGTTTTTTTATATTTAGTTTATTTCTCTTCCACTCTCTCTCTATGTTTTTCTCATTTTTCTCTCCTAATCTTTCTATTATGTTTTGGCGGATATTTTTGAGAGCTTGTTATTTACATTGTTATTATTTGATTCGGACTTTTATCTTAATCGTGATTTCTACCATAACGCTTCGTCCGATATACTCTCCGGCATTATTCGTGTGTCTCCTGATGTAATCGGTGACTCTAGAAGAGAACGCTCTCATTTCATGGTTTAGACATCAATATTAGTTCAGTTTACGTCTTAAGTTCCTTCTAAACATCCAGGTAGAACTAAATCTATCGTACTAGTGCAATTACTAACTAGATTTTTGTAAATGCACGCTCGGTTTTTCCCGGCACTCGACCTGATGTAAATCAACGGAATATGCCGGGCGCCGCTGAACAAATTTTAAAAACACAGGAAAACAGAAAATAACAACAATCATCGGATACAAATAACACACACACACACACACACACACACACACACACACACACACACACACACACACACACACACACACACACATATATATAATTTGGAGGGAATTAGACCTAGAGTCTAAAGAGCAGAGTTTATTTTAATGTACTAGTTTAAGACATATTTTTTATTGCAATAAAAACATCGTTTACGAAACGATCGTACAATCTATTGATTTTGTTTGTTTTCCTTTTGAAACTGATTTTTAATTCAAAATTATGAATCGTTTTACTCAATATATATATATATATATATATATATATATATATATATATATATATTGTATTTTATGTACAGAAAGTTAGATTAGACAAGTCATTGGTCGGTTTACAAGCTCGATAATTAGGACCGTTTAAGATATCCATGTCAAGCTCTGAGTATTGGATGAAGAGAGCTTCATATGGATATCTTAAATGGTCCTAATTATCGAGCTTGAAACCAACGGTACCAATGACTTGTCTCATCTAACAACTGTCTGTACACAAGATACAAACTATAAATGCGCTCTTATATTTCGGATTTTCCTTTTAATTAAGCTCTCTGCTGGATTTCTTTAAAAAAAAAACTAATCATATATATATATATATATATATATATATATATATATATATATATATATATATATATATACATGATGATGGACTCTCCGTCGATTTTCGACGTATGAGACTCCGACAATTGACCTGAAGGTCTAGAACTCAGCGTGTCGACATTCACTTAGACGTATGTGGCACTTTAGTCCTGCTAGAGACTTGCAATGGCGACCGCAGTGGTGACAGACATATAACTGCGAGAATTTTGCTCCACACTGCTCAGTATTATTTTTTGACTTGACTCTCGCTTCTTTTAGTTTTTCGATGCAAAACGCCGAGAACTCCTTGATTTTTCTGTCACACATTTCTATCCACTTCCTTCTGTCTTTTGCAGTTAGCTCAATGTTGTTATATTCAATATTTAGAACCTGCAAATTAGACTTCATTTTGTCTTTGTAACGCAACCATGGTCGTCCCACGTTTCGACGGCCTCTGTCTAATTGGCCATACAGGAGTTGCTTCGGTATCCTATCATCATCCATATATATATATATATATATATATATATATATATATATATATATATATATATATAGGGGCTCGACAATATTTTTCGAACACTTTGAAAAAAGTACTTCAAGGTGGTTACTAGTGCCAAAAACTTTTGAGATTGTAAGTACGTAGTTGAGGAGTGAAAATCCACTACTAGTATACTGATTTTTTTTTAGTTTGGCTTTGATAATTTCAGTTTTTTGTGATTTTTGCAAAAACTATTTTATTAAGAGCTATGTTCATGTATATGTTGCTGTATGCAAATTTTCTGCTTATATACTTAGCTGTCATCATTAGAATCAATTATCTGTTCTATTCTACTGGCAAAACAATGAAGTTTAATGAGATAAAATGCATTCAAAAGATCGACCCAGCCGTTTTCGGGTCCATAGAGAATGAACTCACAGGCACACACAAAAATCCTTATATATATATATATATATATATATATATATATATATATATATATATATATATGTGTGTGTGTGTGTGTGTGTGTGTGTGTGTGTGTGTGTGTGTGATACTAGTTTTACCCGCCCGGCCACGCGTTGCTGTGGCTAAGTCCGGTTGACGCAAGTATTAGATACACACGCACGACCCCCCACACTCTAACACACACACACACTCACACACACACACTCACACACAGACACGCACACTCGCGCCGCACACCCACGCACACACGCACACTCATGCACCCACGCACGGACACACACGCACTCACACGCATACCCACCCACATACACACTCACACGCAAACACACGTACATACACACACGCGCCCCCACACACAAACACGCACACACATAAATGCACACACAAACATACGCACATACACGCACGCATACACACACACGCACACACACTCACACAAACGCACACACTCACACACATTTAGCAAATAGTCAGAAATAGACAGACACACACTCACACACACTTTGCAAATAGTTAGGAATAGACAGTTTAAAGGCTTTAAAATCACACATGAGATATTGAAGTATATAAACTGTCAATTTCTTGTTATGAAAAATGTTAAAGTCAAGCAAAATAGTTCACTGCGTAAGTTTTCGGCAAAATCTGGCCATCGGCTATATCAATAGTACTTAAAAAAGATTTATCTATTTAAAAAAAAGAAGAGATAATGGCTTATAAGGATGTGCCGATGTGTCGAAAAGCAGTCATTATTAACAACATGTGCGATTTATGTAAACACAAAAGATTTAGCACGGTGGCGTAACTGCATAAGAACAATTAACGTCTACGATATATTTAATGTAAAAATCAAAGAATTCTTGGATTATAAACATGTTGCGATGTGTTGCATTTTAGTTATTATGTTTATATTTGGTTTATTTTATTTAAAACGATTGTCTCTTGTATAGAGTGACGCCATATTTGAAAAGTTCTGGACTGTTTGTTTTTGTAATAAGATGTAGATTCTAGAATGAACGAATTGTCAGCTCTCAGCCAATGGCGGAAAGTGAGAAGGCGGAATTTATTATTTTTGAATTTGGAAATGGAAAGATTATGTTATGTCTATGAGTATATAATCCAGTTAACAAGGGTGACACCCCATATCTGTCGAAAGTGCTGGAATCCTCCCGGTGATGACTGAATGGAACCTATCGGACGGGAAGGTATTGTCCCTTTCAATGTTTTGCAATCAATCTATGTTTTGTGAATAGTCCTTTAAATGTTATACACACGTTGACATATTCACTAAAGGTCAATATACAAATAGAGTTATGTATACACACACAAACCCAAATGTATGTACCAACGTTTCAAACCACTGTATGTATCATCTATCGATTGGGCTCGCACTAGAAAACACACGAATTCAGACACGTATACATATGTACACACACCGGCTTCACAACAATAACTTCTTATCATAATGCGTGAATTCAAAAACAAGATACAAATGCGACGTCGCGTGTTGTTCTTGTTCATATAAATGAACGGCCTTTCTGGTTTTGGATCCATAATTAGAATCTTGTTAAGATAATGGATCACGCGAAATAGAATTAAAGACAAAAATTTAAGGATTAACAAGGGCTTTATTTAAGAAGGGATAATATCATCCATAATATTTCGTTTCTCGATTTGTCGTCAAATGTTTTTAACTGAAAAGAGAGACGGAGACACAAAGACTTCATCTAATACACCAGGGTTTCCCAAACTTCAGGACACCACGGAGCCTCTGAGCAGGGCAAAGTTTTTTTCATGTAGCACAAAGAAGACAATTTCTAAAATAAATATGAAAAACATTAATTTCAAATTTTAACTTATACTTGTTCATTAGTTGTCCCTTTTCGTGATTTTACTATATTTTCGTGTTTACAACCATAGTTTTTTGTTTTTGATTAATAAAAAACTGTTGCATTTTTGTTAATCTATTTTTTCATTTACTTTTTCATGAACCATCATGAAACTGTTTACACCTGTGGTTATGTATTATCCCTCTTTCGAGTAAAAAAAAGACCAATAATTAAATGTCTGCAGCCATTTAATTTTTCTATATAAAACATTTGGTTCTCTTTAAGAGAGTTTCAGGAGCGCCTTAGCCTCACTCACGGATTCCTAGCGCTCCGTAGAGCACACTTTAGGAAACCCTGTACTACATCACCGACACGACCATCTTTAAGACTATACGTCACTATCCAATGAGATATCTACTACATATTAAACATGAGACGAATAGCTGTTTCTGTTGGTGACAAAGAGTCCGTGGGGATAGAAGAAATGTCGCACACTGTATTCTGCTAGTCACTATTATTTTCGTATAATAATATTTTTTGAATTTGGAGAGAAATGTCATGTAAGTAAATCTAATTTATAAAAGTCTCTATGTCTGTCCGTCTCTCTTCATTTATTCAAAGTGCATCTTCGCGGCGCAAGATGGGTTAAATGATTGCAATTTTTGTTGTTTTCTGGGTAAAAATGTAAAAAAAAAAAAAAAAAATACAAACAAAAAACGGTCAAAATAGCTGCTAAAGGGCCAAACTGAAAAGAAATTGAACTTGTCATGCGCAAATATATGCCATACATTTATACATTAAGATCCTTTGAATTTTAACTGCTTTTATCCATCTGACGATAATTAAAATGGTAAGGAATACGGTTGGAGCGCTATATGCTTTGGTTTCGATTCCAGCTGATGTCACCTAAGTCATATTTGTTTTTAATTTTAAAATAAGTACTAGATATTGGTACAATATAATAATCAATAGAGATTTGATTCTAATAATAAATACGGAATCTGCATAAATTAAAATATTCTTTTTCGTGTTTTAGGACCGGGCAACGCCGGGTTGTTTGCAAGTTAGCAACCAAAGGAAATACTGTATCAGAAACGAAAAAAACCTTTGCTACGTAAACAACCGATGCGCAAAATTGCAATTGTCTCTGTAATGTCGCTTCATAGCACGAGCAGTTGTAATAGTTGTGACTATGTGTAAGGCTTCTGTCTGTATCTTTTTTTTATCCGCAGCAGCGACAATATGATTACATCTTCTCGCTTTCGCTCTATTCACCCCCTTCTCTTTTCCTGAATTGTTTTCTTATAAAAGTTGACAAGATAACAATAGCACACATGTTTTACCTTTGGCTTCAAGAATCTTTTAGCAGAGTTTGATTTAATTGGAGAATCAACATGAATGCAATAATATTACATAGTTAGACCCCCCCCTGTCCTCGTAAGAGAGAAGAGATGAGACCGCTGAAAAAATACACCTGCGTCCTTCGTAGCACAAAACTCGGCTTCGGTTATTTTATCCGAAGTTTTTACTTTCTTACGTCACTATTTGTTTCTACGTCATACCCTCTTCGCGTTAACACACCACAGTACCATTTCTTAGATATACGGCATAATCACGTTGACATATCGGTTCTCATGAAATCACCAAAGTTAAGCAATGTAAAGCCTGGTGCGTACCAAATGGGTGAACAGTTGGGAATGCCAGGTACTGAATATAGGAGGACCTTAACACTATTTTAACTTAATTGCGAGAATTCGACGAATATTCTTTTTCATACGTGACAGGCCAACAAAAATAATAGTTTAAATGTAAGCGTGACAGACCAATGAAAATTCTATTTAAATATAAGTATGACAGACCAATGGAAATTCTATTTTAAACGTAAGCGCGACGGTTCAACAAAAATACTATTTCTACTTAAGCGCGACAGTTCAACGAATATTTTTTATACTTAAATGTAAAATTGGTCCATTTAAAGAACATCTTATAACAATATTTGAATGCATAAAAAATAACACACGTTCATTTAATTTGTGCATTTTGCGATAAAAATACCACTTCAAATTGAAGCCTAGCAGACAGTTAACCCTTTTTCAAGGTGTATAGATGTAAAAAAGACAAACACAATATCGCGTGTAGTTTTTGTTTGACAAAAGTGGCAAGTGAATGATTCTTCTCACTTGAATCCATGATTAACGTCCTGAGAATGGATTACGCCAAATCAAATTAGATGCGCAAACTCAGAGCAACACGTGTTTTTTTTTAATGAAATAATATTCCCTATAACTATACACTGTTTTCGTTGTCCGTTTGGCTAGAAACAAAGTGTAGTATCTGTTCTTGGTCTACACAGTCTATTCTGATCTCGGCCAGTAAATGAGAAGTTCTTATAAGCTGAGACAGTTTTTTATTTTGATGCCAACTTCGAATGCCTCTTTTTGAGAAGCTGGATTTAATCCACATTAAAATAAAATGTCTCTCTATTTGAATTTGCCCTCGTGGAGAGGCAAGTGAATAGATATATTTTTGATTTCCCGATTAGTCATACCAGTCGAGGTTCACATTCGTATAATGCTGGCCATCTATTGACACGTCGTAGGTAGTCAGCCCAGTCAACTGTGACAATCCTCGATAATACAGGATGGTTAGTAAAAAAAAAAAAAAAAAAGCAAAAAAAAAAAAAAAAAAAAAAGCAACCCCCCCCGCCATATTTCTGCAACGCTGATCTTCTTACGATCGGCATTTTCGACCACTCGGAGCCAATACTTTCCCCGGACCATCTTTATCTCTCTAACTACCGACTGCGTCTGCACTCTATGATCCCAAATTATTGACTCACTGATACGAATATTTTGATCTCGTTACGTTATTTTGTTTATGTTTGAACATTCTTTTCACCAAGTTAATATTTTTGTGCAAGTTATGGAAACTAACATTCCTTTCTATTAAAATATTTTAAAATAAATAATTTCATCCGTAAATATTTATTTCGCTATGATAACTTTCTTTCTGACATTCTATTTTTACAAATATTAATAACGATAATGATAATAATCGTCGACCAGCATATCTTTCGCCGTTAACCTGCCAATATCTAATAAAAATAAGGGAAGTAGGAGCTACGAGTTTAGTCTGTTGGGAAAATTACTTAATTAATATGCATAGGTGATGTGGCCAATTAGTCAATCAAGGCGAATAAGAGCATGGTATAATGAACAGGGATTGGTTGGATGAGAAACTCAGATCAACCCAGACCTCATCCATCCCCTTCCTTTAAAAGGAACCGTAGAGCGGGCTAGAGTCAGTTGTTGGCAGTTGTTGTTGGCAGTTGAGAGTTTGCAGTTGCAGTCCGCCACCACCCCACACAAAAACACCCCCGTTCACTGACCGACCGCTAACGAGAGAAAAGAATCGGTTGTTAAAAAACAAAATAAAGGCCCAGTTTGAGTTAATATCGAGTAGACTACTATTGAAAAAAAAAAGAGGAAAAATACGGCATGAATATTTTTTTCTCCTGTTGATAATTGTACTTAAAACCAATTTGTTTTTGTAATCAGAATAATTGATCCTTGCAACGAAACCAAAACTTGCGCCAGAGTCGATTATTCGTCGCTTGTTAACTTGTGAATTACTGAAGATGAATAATACTAAACTGAAGTAATCTTTTTCAGCTAACATCCAGCAAGAGGGGAGCATCGCACAGCTACCGCCCAGCATCCGGCCCATAGCGCATATCCTCTTTGGAGACTTTGAGTCATACACACTGGACTTTTTCTTTTAATTTTTTATTTAGTTTTTCTTCACCTGTCAACTACTATTGAGACAACCAGTCATCGTAGAAGCGACCGGAACCGCACTATTGAACTTCAGTGGGTGTTCGAATCGGAACCACATAGAACTACACTTATGTACCGGTGAACACTACGGTCTTCCTCGGGTAATATCTTAACTTAAGGCGGCCAGACTTTCGTCGTGTTATATAAAAAATTGAACAGAAAAACAAATGCAATAAGTAAAGAATGTCGTTATACGTCAGTCCGACTGCCAAGTATGCTCGCCACGTGCATAACATCGAAGGACATATTCTCAAGATATTTATATTAAGGAGATTAGCAATAAACTAACCTCTTCTCAAATAGGAATAGCAAAATCTGGAAGGGTGGATCTCCTAGAACTGCACAGAACTACCCCCCCCCACGCAAAATAATTACTAATCTAATCTGTTGATTTTGAGGGTCGACGATAAAAATCCTTAAAGGTTACGTTTCAAATTCTATGCAGATTTCGGAGTACAATCACAAGTTTGACAAGATATATCTGAAGAAAGTCAGAGGTTACATCAACTGAAACATTGTACAAATAACAATCTATGAGAGAAAATAATCAAAAGAATTCGATTATTATTATTATTATTATTATTATTATTATTATTATTATTATTATTATCATTATTTATTATTATTATTTATTATTATTATTATTATTATTATTATTATTATTTATTATTATTATTATTATTATTATTATGATGATGATGATGATTTTTCGATCGAATAAAAATAAAAATGTAATTTTTCAATAATCGAGTCTTCAGAGAAGGAACGCATAAGTTGTTAACGTCGGTCATCACTGATCTAGTTGATGAGGACTGTGTCTTGCTTGACCGCACACAGCCTGGATCAGCTCTCATATTCGGAACAGCCTCCATTCTTTTTAAACATGGACAGACACTAGCCCCATTGCTAGCTTGTGGATTTGGTCATGGCAGACAGTGTTTGCTTAACTATGAGCTAATTTATTATGCATCACTTTGTAATATCACCGATCTAGCAAGGATATCTGATGTTGCTCGGGTGAAATTAATTTCAGAAATGTGAGTGACATTAGATGTGGTGTCAGGCTAAATTTAGTCCTTCTCAGCTTGTATAGTAACTGGGATACCCGATTTACAGGGTGGAACGATAAAATGATCGCCCTAGAAAAGACGACATGATTCCATTTTCGTTTGATGAAAATCGTTTTATTTATTGCAGACTATTTACTTGTTGGCCAGTTGTGTCCAAATCTCAAGAGCGATAGGAGCCTTCTATTTTGTCTGAAAGTGACACAATGTTCAACGAGCGGGATCGGGGATGCGCCGCGGTACGACTCATGCTCTCTACTGATCTAAGTTATAATAACAAGATTATTACCAGCACCCTCAAAATGATTCGGTGTGTTGCCGCGAATAACAGGGACGTGCCCATGGTGATGAAAACAAAGTTTCCAGCCACGGTTATGGTCTTTGGTGTGGTTTCAATTGAGGGCCACATCATGTCACCTCACATCTTCAAAGATGGCTTGAAAGTCAACACTAAAGTGTACCTGGATGTTCTGAAAAGTGTGCTGATCCCCTGGCGCAATCAGGTGGCCGCCGGCAGATCCTGGGCGTGGCAGCAAGACTCGGCGCCGGCTCACAAGTCTAAAGATACCCAGGTTTGGCTTCAGAAGGAGTGCTACGACTTTGTATCCTTCTCTAAATGTCCCCGCCTCTTTCCTCAACCTGAACCTGCTGAACTACCTCGTTTAGTCATATGTCAAGAACATCACCAACATGACCTACCTCAACACCAAAGTCAGCCTGATCGCCGCCATCCGCCGAGATTTGTCGAGCTCCCGTTGGCGCTTGTGGAAAAGACATGCACCCAGTTCCGGACTCAATAGGGATAGAAGCTGTGATGGAGGCTGAAGGCAGCTACATTAAATAGATGTCAGCTCTAATACATAATTAAGTTACCTGAATTGATTTTTTCAATAAAATCTTTAAAATAAAGCTCTAGTGTTGCTTTATTTAGGACGACACTTTTATCGTCCCCCCCGTATTGTCTCTTGTTTTTTCGTTTTTAATGAATGAAATCGATTTCAGTTTTTCTTATAAAGCTATACGAGATGTATTGTGGCTCTGTACGGAAGACACAATTTAGTATTTATTGGGAACGAAATAAATTGAACAGGAAAGCAAAACAGCAAATAAAAGTATAGTTATACGTCAGTTCGACTGCCAAGTGTGCATAACCTGTGTATAATGTTTAGAGGCATATTGTTCCGGTCTTTATAGTAAGTGGAAAAGTTCATTATTAGTCTTAAGGTAGTCACCACAACATTATCACATACACAATGTATTACCTAATTACACCAGTATTACATTACGCCCACCCCTACTCTATTATCTTTTTTTTTGCATCATCTCCTGTCACACGTTAGTTTAATTTTCTAACTTTAACTTTCAATGGAAAAATTCTCATACTTAATTTATTTTCATTTCACGACATTTTAAGACACCCACGTGAAAATAATGCAACATATTTTGTAAACAAAAAACAGTTACATCACTTTGTGCCACTTACGGTATAACACGTATTTATTTTTACGCCTTCATGCATGACTTTTTTTTAACCGAATACCTTAAAATTTAGTTCACATCCAAAAAGTCCCGTAACGACTAATAATGAAGACAAATGTCATCGAGGTCCCTAACTTTCACAAAAAATATTTGTTTAAATCAAAATGTATTAAAACTTCTAACATCTGTTCTATTTGTTGCTGTGAAACACAAGTATAAAATAGTTAACGAACGATTGTCCACGCTATTTTCCAGCGTGCAATGAACACACTTTATTCTTATTTATCTTGGGTCATCCATCAATTAATAGAGAAAAACTTTCTTTTCTTGAAAATTTATTGTACATGCAACACGATTAACGTGCATCTAGTTTATCACACTCCACTAGCTAGCGTAGTTGTGCTTTCTTTCTTATGTGGCATTTTACTTCAGTCGGGGATTTCATAAGTCATTGGAGCTCCCTTCCTGGGGTAAACGCTTGATCTATATATGAGATACATAGATATTCGAATATTTCATTAAATCATCTTTACTTCTCAAACACTAAGTTAGTAAAGAAGTTGAGAACATAATTTTGATCTCCCCAATTAGCCATTTACATATGTTAAAGTATACTTTTCTTGTGATCTCTTGGTCTAACTGGATTCCAGGACAAGAATTCGCCTAGTCTGGTGGAGTATCCAGCTTCATGCTGTTATTTACTTAACATCAGAAGATACATCATTCCTCATAAAAACCAGTGTTAGCTGGCTGTACCTGTAACGTTGCCGTTATTTTTTAACTGTATCATTACATTTCAAACCACTCGGACCCACACTGTCTGGTACCGTCGCAAAGGAACAAACATAAAAAAGAAATAAAAATCCGATTCAGTATTTTTTTAGGTGCAAATGAAAATTCATCTATTCGTGTTTTTTTCCCAAAATAACGCATATCGTTATCTTTCAAACGTCTTTTCGCGCACACAATATATGTTTTTTTTTAAAAGTCTCTCTCCCCCGCCACTTCACGCGGTCCTAGACACGATTTCTGACTCGATTTTACACGTCCATCTTCCTCGTAGAACTTGCTTCACCTTCTCGACCACGGACTACGTGCTGTCCTTTTTTCTTTTTCTGTTTATCTCCTTCTTCTTTTCGTGACGTTAGCGCGCGCACACTTGCCAATTTACATACGTGCTTTAACGGCTGCCATTGCTAATATTTTCGCTAGCCAGCTATCCTACAACTGCTACTTCTGTTCTTACACACGCCCGTATGTTACCAAAAGAGCGCATCGTTTCGTTACATACCGAGAATATTCTATTTGGGTCGCGAATTCTATACGATTTTGAATATTTAGTCAGGGTTTACTCGTACAGAAATGTATCCTCATACCTGACGATCCTGAAAAAAAGTATACATCAGACACTTGAGAACAGTATGCTTTCAGGATTTTTTCTGTTCCGATTCAAGATTTTAATATCATATGCTCGCAGAACCAGATCATCAGTTTGTTGATGAACGCAACTAAAACTACTGCTACTCGAAGAATGGCAGGATTTGTATGAATGTCTACTCCTCAGGATCTGCCGTGTTCTTTATATGCCTATACATATTAAAGTGGTTACCTCGAGAAGATGTAGCTCCTCATCTGCACGGACAGTCATTCAGTATGGAGAGAAATATTAAATCGGCAAAGAATAAAAATATGTGTACAGGATAGGTGACTTCAATGGCCATGTTGAAAGAATGGATGAACGTTTTTGGATTAATAGCTGTACGACAAATGATGTAGCAGTTTCAGTTAACAGAGGAAGGTCACAGAAAAACATGGGGTTGAGAAAAAGGGGCATGAATCAAAACGCGGTGAGAGATAAGTTGGTTTGGAAGTCAATTTCTTAAATAACCCAAACGCATGTCACCACGTGACATTAAACCGATAATGGTGATTACGATGATGACTGTGATGATGATGATGGTGATTATTACGATGATGATGATGATGATGCTGATGACAATAGTGATGATGATTATGATGATGATGACTGTGATGGTGATGACTGTGATGGTGATGATGGTGATAACGATGATGGTGATGACGATGATGATGATGATGATGATGACGACGACGATGGTGTGGACGATGGTGATGATGATGATGATGAGGATGATGATGACACCGACGATAATGGTGATGATGATTATGCTGTAGTTAAAATAGATTTAGTCTTTGTGGCCGCTCCTTGTAGATAAGTGTCAAGAATCAAATTAGGATGATGGTATTCGAATAGAACGAGGGGACACCTGCTTAAAATTGCTCAAAGCTAATGGATCTTTGTTTCTGCCTCTAAACGCAGCAACGTACAAGAGAATAAAAGAACAAGATGTCAGTATTATAATTGTCTTTAGCTTTCAGCAGCCTCATGACACTCGCATCCCTTATATTGTCATTTAGTTTTCACATTCAAAGGGGAAGAATTTTTGTTTTATGGATAGGAATCTATTCATGTAACACTTATCGTTGATTAGTTTTTGTAATAGCATTTTCTTAGCTTCTTACATCAAGTGGCTTCATGTTGTAACGTGGTCGTTACATGTTAACACGGATCCAACGTTGTGTATAAAATTCTCACAAAGAAACAAAGGAAAGAAATTCGACATGAGTATATTTTTTCAGTTGTAAAAAGGCATTTATTACTGGTTCTTTCCATACCAAGTCGTCTGACGTATTTCTCAAGCCAGTGACAATATGGTCGTATTCCGAATTTTCCACTCAGGATCAATCAACAGTTTCTTACTCTGAAGTTATAACCAGCTGTTATGTTTGTAATTTATTCCACTATATACGGTTGTCCGAAAATCTTTTTAAAAGTTCGGAAAATAAATGACTTCTGCATCTGGTTTAAAAGTTCTCGTCCTACCGCCACATGGTTTAAAAAAAACTCTCCCGCATCCACACGTGCTTAAAAGCTCCTCGCCACATACATTTTTTCCTATCATTTTTTGCTTTCTCTTTCTCTGCTGAGACATCACTTTGCGCCAGGGCTTGGTTATTTTCAAACGTATCAGTGGCCTTGTTTCAGTCTGTCTAGAGAACATCCGGACAGAATAATACAAACTTTTACGGGCTGTTTTTTTTTCTTTGTAAGCCTGATCTTAATTCTGTAAGATTTAGTCTGAAATCGGCGATGAAAGTTGACATGCTGCTTTACTCTTCTTTTTATTTTTCGATCCCATTTGACTGGAGATCAACTTCTCTTTGGGCTACTGCACTATCCGAAAAAAACAAACAAGCAAACAATTTCCATTATTTCAGCTGCTTTGAAAACTTTCCAAATGGACTATATGCATCATTACACTGGACTTAATTTTGGACTCCATTCTCTCTAAAGAACTATTTTCGTCTTTCGAATTACATTGAGATAATTTTCATGCAAGCTGAAATATTATGCGCAGTTTTATTTTTAATTTTTTACATATCCAACACTTTTTCACTTGTTTTTCTTGGCAATTTATGACTACAATAAATTGCGGTTTCACTTAATACTATAACTAGCAAATTCTAGCATTGCTACAAATATAATTTGCTGATTTCTTCCTGTACTATGATGAGAAGAAGAGGAAGTATAGTATTCGCGATTAAGGACTTTGTAAATTGTTTTTTGGAGTATTTAGCTGAACAATGAATTTTGATTGTAAAATTTAACTCACAATTTTAATTTTATTTCTCTCATATATATATATATATATATATATATATATATATATTTACACAGGATAAACTTTTCTCTAGAATACCAATACAAATACATAAATAATTTTAAATTAATAACAAGAGAAAAATAATAGTAATAAATAAATAAAATAAAATAAAAAAATAAACATACGTATTCATATAATAAATAATTTTATAAATAAAACTAACATAAAATCTGAAATAAAAACGAAAACACAAAATAACGTATCCAACTACACAGAGGTTAAAAGTAGGTTAGCTTTTTATACCCAAAAGGATATAACTAACCCTTTCCTATAAAACACACAAAGGGAAAGGGCGAACCTGAGGTGAATTGTACCTTTGTTCTGTAAATGCCCGACCATGGCACAGGTAAACACAAACCGAAAGAATTTTATAAAAACTATTTTAATAAAAAACCTCTCTGATGGTCAGTGATAACTCACTTGCATTATCGCAACAAGCAAAGCAAAAGTCATCTAAAATTATTTTTGAAAAGTGATTCATAAAGCGTATACAATAATTTTGCGTTTATTAATTTATATTTTCCTTAAATGTAAACTTTCTAAACTTTGATTTTGTAATTACTAACCAAAATAAAAGTTAGAATAGTAATAGAAATATATTGACCAAATTTTAGGTAAAATCTTGAACCTTAATTAAAGTGATGAAGAAAAATGTAATGTATCCAATATATTTGAGTGGCACTATATATATATATATATATATATATATATATATATATATATATATATATATATATATAACTACTTCATTTATTCACATAAATTTAATATACGAAAGTATAGATTTATGCGTAAACTTTAAGTATTTACTTCAAAAGTGCTCAATACGTAGGTAGAGCTAGTTAGTAATTTATAAAATATATGGCGATTAAGCTACACTGAATATTCTGCGTTTCATCCAACTATAGGATTCGTCAGGCTTATGCGCGAATTCTGTGGTTGCTTCTTGTTTTTATATATGTTGAGGATTTCTAGTTGGTCAATCAGCTTTCTAGTATCCACCGCGCCCCTTCCTATCAGCCAATGGGCATGCATTTTATCAAACAAAGGATCTGTTTTAGAACTAGGTTAGTGGTTTTAGGTAGACGTTCTCCTTTTTTTTAATCTATTAAACTCTAGGCGGGAAATAGCAAACAACTGTGTTCACAAAATAAGACTTACTCTAGGATAGCGATACAAAATAGCTTTAAAACTTACAATAAAAATAGAAAACAAACAAATAAATAAATTAGATAAACATGAATATACATAAACGATCACACACATATATGTATATATATATATATATATATATATATATATATATATATATATATATATATATATGTATATGTATGTGCATGTATGTGTGTACACATAGGTATATTTATATGTATAAAAAAAAGGAGAACGTCTACCTAAAACCACTAACCTAGTTCTAAAACAGATCCTTCGTTTGATAAAATGCATGCCCATTGGCTGATAGGAAGGGGCGCGGTGGATATTAGAAAGCTGATTGGCCAACTAGAAATCCTCAACATATATAAAAACAAGAAGCAACCACAGAATTCGCGCATAAGCCTGACGAATCCTATAGTTGGATGAAACACAGAATATTCAGTGTAGCTTAATCGCCATATATATTTTATAAATTACTATATATATATATATATATATATATATATATATATATATATATATATATATGTGTGTGTGTGTGTGTGTGTCATTGGAACACAATCTAAATTCAAGTCTGATATTCAATATTCTCAGCAAATCCTATAATCATCCTTATTTAAAGTTGGGGAGGGCTGCAAAAGATTGTGTTGTATGATAGTTCTTCCATCCGACTTAAAAAATGAAATCAAATAAAATAAAACAAATAAGGTTCCATTAGCTCGATTCTAACAGACAAAATGTCATGAGAGTTTGAGGCTGAATAAATACATAAATCACCCTAAAGCGGCAATCTTAGTTTGTTTGTTTCGAATTTTAGTTTCCCTTCCTTTTCTTTAACTTTCTATTTCTTATCTGTTTTCTTTCATTTTTTATTTCTTGTTATTTTTCTTTCATTTTTTATTTCTTGTTTTTTCTTTCATTTTCTATTTCTAGTCATTTTCTTTCATTTTCTATTTCTTGTTTTTTCTTTTCTTTAATTTTCTATTTCTAGTCATTTTTTTTTCATTTTCTATTTCTAGTCATTTTTTTTTCATTTTCTATTTCTAGTCATTTTTTTTTCATTTTCTATTTCTAGTCATTTTTTTTTCATTTTCTATTTCTTGTCATTTTTCTTTCATTTTCTATTTCTTGTTTTTTCTTTCATTTTCTATTTCTTGTTTTTTCTTTCATTTTCTATTTCTAGTCATTCTTTTTCATTTTCTATTTCTTGTTTTTTCTTTCATTTTCTATTTCTTGTTTTTTCTTTTCTTTCATTTTCTATTTCTAGTCATTTTTTTTTCATTTTCTATTTCTAGTCATTTTTTTTTCATTTTCTATTTCTAGTCATTTTTTTTCATTTTCTATTTCTTGTCATTTTTCTTTCATTTTCTATTTCTTGTTTTTTCTTTCATTTTCTATTTCTTGTTTTTTCTTTCATTTTCTATTTCTAATCATTCTTTTTCATTTTCTATTTCTAGTCATTTTTTTTTCATTTTCTATTTCTAGTCATTTTTTTTTCATTTTCTATTTCTAGTCATTTTTTTTCATTTTCTATTTCTTGTCATTCTTTTTCATTTTCTATTTCTTGTTTTTTCTTTCATTTTCTATTTCTTGTTTTTTCTTTCATTTTCTATTTCTAGTCATTCTTTTTCATTTTCTATTTCTTGTTTTTTCTTTCATTTTCTATTTCTTGTTTTTTCTTTCATTTTCTATTTCTTGTCATTTTTCTTTCATTTTCTATTTCTTGTCATTTTTCTTTCATTTTCTATTTCTTGTTTTTTCTTTCATTTTCTATTTCTAGTCATTCTTTTTCATTTTCTATTTCTTGTTTTTTCTTTCATTTTCTATTTCTAGTCATTCTTTTTCATTTTCTATTTCTTGTTTTTTCTTTCATTTTCTATTTCTTGTTTTTTCTTTCATTTTCTATTTCTTGTCATTTTTCTTTCATTTTCTATTTCTTGTTTTTTCTTTCATTTTCTATTTCTGGTCATTTTTCTTTCATTTTCTATTTCTAGTCATTTTTTTTCATTTTCTATTTCTTTTCTTTTCTTTCATTTTCTATTTCTTGTCATTTTTCTTTCATTTTCTATTTCTTGTCTTTTTCGTTCGTTTTCTATTTCTTGTCTTTTTCTTTCATTTTCTATTTCTAGTCATTTTCTTTCATTTTCTGTTTCTTTTCTTTTCTTTCATTTTCTATTTTTTCTTTTCTTTCGTTGTTTATTTCTTGTATTTTATTTTTTTCACTTTCTATTTCTTGTCTTTTCTTTCATTTGATATTTCTTGTCGATTATTTTTTTCATTTTTTATTTATCGTCTTTTCTTTTTTTCATTTTCCAATTCTTCTCTTTTTTCTTTCATTTTCCAATTCTTGTCTTTTTTCTTTCATTTTCTATTTCTTGTCTTTTCTTTTTATTAATTTTCTATTTCTTTTCTTTTTTCATTTGATATTTCTTGCTTTTTCCAATTTCTATTTCTTCTATGTTCTTTTATTTCATTTTATATTTCTTGTCTTTTTTTTAATTTTCTATTTCTCATCTTTTCTTTTTTTCATTTTCAAATTCTTGTCTTTTTTTCATGTTCTATTTCTTGTCTTTTCTTTTCTTTCATTTTATATTTCTTGTCTTTTTTCATGTTCTATTTCTCATCATTTCTTTTATTTCATTTTCTATTTCTTGTCTTTTTTCATTTTCTATTTCTTGTCTTTTCTTTTCTTTCATTTTATATTTCTTGTCTTTTTTTCATGTTCTATTTCTCATCATTTCTTTTATTTCATTTTATATTTCTTGTCTTTTTTCATTTTCTATTTCTTGTCTTTTCTTTTCTTTCATTTTCTATTTCTTGTAGTATCTTTTTTTCATGTTCTATTTCTCATCATTTCTTTTATTTCATTTTATATTTCTTGTCTTTTTTCATTTTCTATTTCTTGTCTTTTCTTTTCTTTCATTTTCTATTTCTTGTCTTTTTTTCATGTTCTATTTCTCATCATTTCTTTTATTTCATTTTCTATTTCTTGTCTTTTTTCATTTTCTATTTCTTGTCTTTTCTTTTCTTTCATTTTCTATTTCTTGTAGTATCTTTTTTTCATGTTCTATTTCTCATCATTTCTTTTATTTCATTTTATATTTCTTGTCTTTTTCATTTTCTATTTCTTGTCTTTTCTTTTCTTTCATTTTATATTTCTTGTCTTTTTTTCATGTTCTATTTCTCATCATTTCTTTTATTTCATTTTATATTTCTTGTCTTTTTTCATTTTCTATTTCTTGTCTTTTCTTTTCTTTCATTTTCTATTTCTTGTAGTATCTTTTTTTCATGTTCTATTTCTCATCATTTCTTTTATTTCATTTTATATTTCTTGTCTTTTTTCATTTTCTATTTCTTGTCTTTTCTTTTCTTTCATTTTATATTTCTTGTCTTTTTTTCATGTTCTATTTCTCATCATTTCTTTTATTTCATTTTATATTTCTTGTCTTTTTTCATTTTCTATTTCTTGTCTTTTCTTTTCTTTCATTTTCTATTTCTTGTAGTATCTTTTTTTCATGTTCTATTTCTCATCATTTCTTTTATTTCATTTTATATTTCTTGTCTTTTTTCATTTTCTATTTCTTGTCTTTTCTTTTCTTTCATTTTATATTTCTTGTAGTATCTTTTTTTCATGTTCTATTTCTCATCATTTCTTTTATTTCATTTTATATTTCTTGTCTTTTTTCATTTTCTATTTCTTGTCTTTTCTTTTCTTTCATTTTCTATTTCTTGTAGTATCTTTTTTTCATGTTCTATTTCTCATCATTTCTTTTTTTCATTTTCCAATTCTGATCTTTTTTTCTTCCATTTTCTATTTCTTGTATTTTCTATTTTTCATCTTCTATTTCTTGTATTTTCTTTTCTTTCATTTTCTTTTTCTCGTATTTTCTTTCATTTCTATTTCCCGTCTACTTTTTCATTTTCTATATCATTTCTTTTCTTTTTTTTCATTTTCCATTTCTTGTATTTTCTTTTCTTTCATTTTCCATTTCTTGTATTTTCTTTTCTTTCATTTTCTATTTCTTGTATTTTCTTTTTTATTTTATATTTCTTGTCTTTTTTCTCATTTTCTATTTCTTTTCTTTTCCTTTCTTTAAGTTTCTATTTTACGTCTTTTCCTATTTTTAATTTTTTAATTCTTGTATTTTCTTTTCTTCGTTTTATATTTCTTGTCTATTTTCATTTTATGTTTCTTGTCTTTGCTTTTCTTTCATTTTCTATTTCTTGTCTTTTTTTAAATTTTCAATTTCTTGTCTTTTTTCATTTTTTATTTCTTGTATTTTCTATTTTTCATCTTCTATTTCTTGTATTTTCTTTTCTTTCATTTTCTTTTTCTCGTATTTTCTTTCATTTCTATTTCCCGTCTACTTTTTCATTTTCTATATCATTTCTTTTCTTTTTTTTCATTTTCCATTTCTTGTATTTTCTTTTCTTTCATTTTCTATTTCTTGTCTTTTTTTAAATTTTCAATTTCTTGTCTTTTTTTTCATTTTCTATTTCTTGTTTTTCTTTTCTTTCATTTTCTATTGCTTGTTTTTCTTTTCTTTCATTTTCTACTTCTTGTAATTTCTTTTTTTTTTCATTTTTTATTTCTCGTCTTTCCTTTTTTAGTTTCTATATCTTTTCTTTACTTTTCTTTAATTTTATATTTCTTGTATTTTGTTTTTCATTTTCTGTTTATTGTCTTTTTTACATTTTCTATTCCTTGTATTTTCTTTCATTTTCTATTTCTTGTATTTTCTTTTTTTCATTTTCTCATTCTTGTCTATTCATTTTTTATTTTCTATTTCTTGTATTTTCTTTTCTTTCATTTTATATTTCTTGTATTTTCTTTTTTTCATTTTCTATTTCTTGTATTTTCTTTTTTTCATTTTCTATTTCTTGTATTTTCTTTTTTTTCATTTTTTATTTCTTTTCTTTCATTTTCTATTTCTTGTTTTTTTTGTCTTTCATTTCTGTTTCTTATCTTCTCTTTTCTTTAATTTTCTATTTCTTGTCTTTTCTTTCCTTTCATTTTCTATTTCTTGTATTTTCTTTTGTTTCATTCTTCCAGGATATAACAGAAGTGGTTGATGAAAGATCATGGCAATGGCTTAGAGCTTGGTATCTTGCTAAGAGTACTGAAGCCTTTGTCTGTGCAGAGGAACACGATTGTTCAAAAAGTGGTTCTACGAGAGGAAATTGCTGCAGATGCCGGATTTGTGGAAAGACCTCAGAGTCAATTGCGCACCTTGCAGCAGGATGTAGTGGACTAGCCAAGAGAGAATACCGCAAAAGACACGATCGAATGGGACTCCGGATATATTGGAAGGCGTGTAAGAAGGTTGGGGTGAAGTGTGCTGGACAATAGTTTGAGGTGGTGCCTAATGAAGTGAGAACAAATGAGGATGGCAAGGTAGGAGTATGGTGGGACAAAAGTGTCAGAACGACCAAGCAATTGGAACATAATTGTCCGGATTTGGTCGTCATTGACAAAGTCTAAAAAAACTGGCAGATTGTAGACTTTTTAATACCCTGGGACAGGGGTAGGACAGAGAAGGAGAACGAGAAGTGGAGCAATTATACTCTATTGACCTTGGAGATAAGGCGTATACACGGGGTTAAAACGCAAATAATCCCGGTTGTAGTTGGTACACTAGGAATAGTATCAAGTCGCCTGGAAGGACAATTGAAAAAACTACAAATCCCCGATGATTTAGGCGGCCTTCAGACTTCTGCTATTGTAGGTACCATCAATATCCTTAGAAAAACCTTTGATCTTTGAAGCTCCTGGTTTGGAGCCGGGATTGAGGGAAATCCTCTGGAAATGAATCCCATCCCTTTCCAGAGAGACGTTCATAAACGAAATCAGAATTATTATTCATTAAGAGTTCTCACACAGGTCAATATCACAGATTACATGATGTTCCTTACAGTCTGGGTGACAGAAAGTCTTCCCAGATATTCAGTACTCGCCATCTCTTTCCATAACCTTTGCAAATGAATCTGCGTTAAATATTGGTTTCTTTCTCGCAACGACCATATTTCTTCATCGTGATCTGGGTATCAATAAGCCCCACCAAAGCCCCAGTCCTCTTTCAATTCATGCAGTGGAGATCTGCTTAGTGCATTACCTATTTGGTCTTTCCATCCTCCTAGACCCTTCACTACTATTCCGTGTTGTGCCAGTTGATGTCGACACTTTTTCTTCTTCTTCTTCTTCTTCTTCTTCTTCTTCTTCTTCTTCTTCTTCTTCTTCTTCTTCTTATTATTATTATTATCAAGTAGGAGTTTTTATACGAGTCATTTTCAGTGTTTGCTAAAAAATGCTATTCCTTAGAGTCTTAGTAACAAAAACTCTTCCTAAATTTCTAGGTTCTGTTGACAACTACTAAAAAACATTCAATTGCCTTTTCAAATATATTTCCTCTATTACAACTCGTGATTAGATTTGACAAATCAGAGCCGTTGGTATACCTAAGCTTTTTTATGATATCTACCATTATATAAAAGTCACTGTGTGTGTGTTAGCTCATTCCTCATAGGTTCCGAAACGACTGGGCGTACATTTTGAAAATTTCATGCACGGATAGTTAATATGTCTGACAGTGTTCTTAGATATGTTTTGTACAGACATTCATCCGAAAAATATCGAAAATCGAAAAATACGATTTAAAAAATATTCTTTCTCTATTATAGATGAAAATAATTTTTACAAGGGAATATTTTACGTTATACCGACCAAGGGAAATAAAATCTGAGCTAATCATTTTCAAAAATCGGAAAAATACGATTTTAAAAATAGTCTTTCTCTCTTATAGATAAAAAGAATTTTTAAAAGGGAATATTTTACATTATGCTGACCAAGGGAAATAATAAAATCCCCCCAAAAAACAGATTTGTTGTCATCTGGAGATATAGCTCAGTGTTAGAGTATTCCACTTCAGATCGAATAATCCCCTGTTGAAGCCTGGGTGTATCTCACCATTTTTAAAAAAAACATTCTTATTAATGAGTTCAATTTACGATAAAAAAAGAAGAGCTACCACTTAAAATCGCCGCAAATCATTTCTTCGTTTGCATATTTTAAAATTAAACATTATTCATAAGTGACTTTTCCAGAGCATTCCTCCTCATGCGCAAATATCAGCTGGCGTGATATTGTAAACAAACACAGAGAGAATTTGATGAACGACATTATTATTATTATTGTTTCAGAAATTTTTTGCAAATTAGTCCACCGGGCAAATTATTCCTCATAATATATAATAGGGGATTGATTCTATAATAATACATACGCACTATGCATAAATTGAGATATCACGTTTAAGCGTATTGTACGACCAGGCAATGCCAGGTGTCCAGCTAGTTAAAAAATAGATTGTGAACTTTATTAATAAGTTGCATTTTGTGTGTGTGTGTGTGTGTGTGTGTGTGTGTTTGTGAGGGGGGAGGCGGGGAACTCTGTAATTAATGTTTTCTTTTGAAGACAGAAAATTGGTTGTCTTGTTTTTTTGTATTTTTTTACATTGTTAATTGAAATCGCCCTAGACAAAGCATAAGATCACTTGATGTAAGGAGCTAAAACAAAATAAAAAAGCAAAACAAAAACTAGCCGATGATGAATGTTATATTCCAACCAAGAGAACAAAGATTCTACTTCCGTTGTCAAAACAAAACAAAAAAAAAATTAGATAAATCGCTCATGGAATGCGAGAACTAAAGGAGAAAATAAGCGAAGCGAGAGTTACAAGTTTACCGAAAGTAAAGCCGTGGTCAAATTTTTACTTTTCATAGCCATCTTTTACGGCACATCAACCCTTTTTTAGGTTACCTAATGCCGAATCCCAAGGGACCAAAAGTGGAGAAAACTTGCTGAAGTTGTTTATATTTTCATTCTGTTTCTTCTTTTTGTTTTACGGCATTTTCGGGTTATTAAATGCCGAATCATTTTGGAAAAAGTTTTATGCTTTAAGATCTTTATATCTTCAAATATTTATTCGTAAATTTATGCTTGGATGTTGTGTGTTACGGCATATCAACCCTTTTTCAGGTTGTTTAATGCCGAATCCAATAATTTTGGAAAAAATGAATGGATTTGCAGAACATGATTGAGTTTTGCAAATGGAAAGGAACGCCAATCACATGAATATTTGGTTTCTATTTAAATCAGGTTAGTCACAAGAACAAACTAAAAATCTGAAAGTAAACTTAATGTGCAGCAAGTTTCAGTTCACTGATGCACGAACAGTCTAGACTGCACCCTTGAATTGTCACTTTCTGCACTCTATAATAAAAGTTGTATTGGAGATAAACGATTGACTTTCTTTCATGTATTTTTATTTCATAATTTAGTTTTGCGTTTGTATTGTTTCGTTTGTAATTATTTATCGACAATCATTTTTTCAAAACAAATCAAACTTTCATCGTTCCAAATCATACCCAAATAATTTTTCTTAAAAAAAAACAAACGTTTACGTTTCTGGAGTTAACATTTTTTTTTTTAGATAAGTGTTGGTTATTCGTATTATTTGGATTCTTCAGATTATTGTTTTCGTTTTCAGTGCTATTTGCACTGCGTTTCAGTCGATGTAACCTCCGACCTTCATTCAGACGTATCTTGCCATATACATTATTTACGACGCATCAGGTTTTGTAAGTAAAATTCAGTTGTAAAGTTACACTCTTCTAAAAGTTGAAGGTTCAATTCTCAATGCGGGCGACACTCCAAATACAATTGCGAATTACTTATGATTTCTACCCAGTCATGGCTGACGGAACAAGAACATGTTACCAACCGTGGGTTAAATAATGGTTCCGTTCGAAATTCTGTGCAGATTCCCGAGTTCGAGAGAAATATTCCCGAGTTGGATAAAAAAAATTTCTGAGTTCGATAAGGTACACCTGAAGATAAAGGTTACACCAACCGAAACTTTGTGAATATAGCAACGATGATGTGAACAGTCGTCCGAAGAATACAAATATAACTTATTAATATCCATAGTTGCATCAAGAAATACTCACAAGCTAATTATTATTAAACCTAAGGATTTAATCATCAAAATAGCTTTCCAAAGATATCGAACTTGACCATATTGGGAAATATCTAATTGTTTTATATGAAGTCGCAGGTACTACGTTCCACCATTTTAAATTTGCCCACTTCTTTAAAACGATAGTTCTAGTGAAAGGCCCATCATGAAATTTGGAATATATACTGTCAAAGACAGACAAATCTTCTGTTAAAATATAAAAAGGAATTGAAAGAACAGTTTTTGAGATAATCCAGGTTAAAAGTTAAGGTCAAGATCAACTTCTTTAATTTGACCTTGAAAAAAATATTCCCAGATAAAATTGTAGATCTATCCAAGTACTTTAAAATGATATATGAATGAACGCTGTAGGCCCATAAACAACAGAGATATTGTCTTTTAAATTTGGTTACTTATTCATAAAAATTCACATTTTTGTAAAAGGTCAAGGTCATATCTCAGGAACACCTTGACCTTGAGATGTTCAAAAAGTGCCATTCAATTCCTTTCATGGAGATCTATAAGTGTAGCAAATTTGAAAAAAATCCATGTCGGACATGGTTTTACCCCCTATCGATTTGACATATATATATATATATATATATATATATATATATATATATATATATATATATATATATATATATATATAAAAATCAATAAATAAAGAAAAAATGACGATATAAAACTATATACTAATATATATATATGTATAGATTTAATTTTTATTCAGTAAGGGTATATATCAATTAGGGATGTTGGATAAGTGAAAACTTTCTACCATTGTATTTCGAAGCCAAATGCTTCTCTTCAGAAGAGGACAGAAGATGCTAGGTAACATAATAGGGATGCGACGTCTAGCGATAGTTACATTAGGAACGAAATAATTAGGCGAAATAAAATATTGAGGTTGTTTGGGGGAACCAAATTAATCTCTGTGATATAGGAGGAGTATAGTTGTTATTGCATAATGCAGGTAGGTATATAGCACATCTGTCATACTCAGTTTAATATATGTGAACAATATGTGTGATTATATATATATATATATATATATATATATATATATATATATATATATATAACTACTTAATTTACTCACATGAAATTAATATACGAATGTATAGATTTATGCGCATAAGCCTGAAGGGTCCTAGAGTGGATGAAAAGCCGAATATTCAGTGTAGCTTAATCGCCATATATATTTTATAAATTACTATATATATATATATATATATATATATATAAGTTCATACCGTTTTTACATTTTCTTTTGTTTACAACGCCAGTTTGCTTTTCGACAAAATCTATAATATTCATTCTGTTACATGAAAAGGGCTGTCTCCAATTCAGGTAAGTAAAAAAAAAAAAGAGAATAAGTTAAATGAAAATGATATAAGATAAAACGAGAATCTAATCTGCAGATAAGTTTTAAAGAACAATAGGTTTTAAATGGAATGTCCAGTCAAATTGTTAATTCTTTTAAAATATTTTATGAATAAAATTTGGCTGCAAAATCTATTCACATTCTTAGAAAGAATGCATAATAAAAATATCGGTTAGAGAATTAACAAGTAGGTTAAATTCCTTTGTAAAACAAAGAGAATGGGAAATTTCCTGATCGTCAGAAATGGTTTAAAAACGTGCAAATCCCACATGTTTGAAACACGTGAGTTGTGGTCACGTTGCCAGATACGTGTGACGGCATGGCAGAAATGATTTCTCAATATAGGAAAGGGTTCGAAGTTAGTTAACGAGCAGAATCAGAATCAGATTCAGATCAGAGAATCACAGAAGCAGAGAGGATCAGACTGATTCTCAGTTAGAGTCAGGGGACCCTCTTGGAAGCGGGAGGCTTAGAAGGAACCATGTAACGACTTTGAATTCCTGAAGTACAGAATCATTTCCGACCGGTCGAAGAATAAACTATCATCATGTTTTTTTATAACTGCCGCCTTTCTGTGTTCATCATTCCAACGAGAAAAGATGTGTTTAATCATTCCAGTATGTATCAATGTATACCACTTCATCCTCTCATCAAAGTATATCTTGTGAATATGAACTCTCTCCGTATAAATGTCTTCAACATGTACCTACTGTCACTCTGTCTCCTCTCTAAATGAACATTTAAAATATGTGTTGACAAATACAAGGAACATTTAATAATATATGTACAGGCCTTCACGTAAATATGTGCCTCCTCTAAAACGGATAACATAGCAATTCGGTAGAGTTTTTCCTGCCTTACAAAAATGTGCTGATTGTCTTTTTGGCTAATTATATTTTTATTATATTTTTGGTTTAGAAATGAAGTACCCAGAAGGTAAAAAGCAGCATTTTCGACACTTGCTCTTCTTCGCTTTTCATCGAGGCTAAAAAGCGGCTGAATCAGCCTGAGACATTTGCAAGGTAGACGGAGGAGTGTAACATACGAGTTTACAGCACGGAAATGGTTTGCAAAGTTAAAAAATGGCGGTTTTTACGCCGATGACAAGCTCGGCAACGGAAGACCTTCTGAAATCAACGAAGAGCGTTTCAAAGCATTTTTGGAGGATGACGCTCACTAAACAAGTCGTGAATCAGCCGAAAAATTTAACTACGGTCAAAAAACAATTCTCAATAATCTTCATACAATAGGATTTACCGAAATAAATGAGCTCCGAACTTATTCACCAGCATAATATGTACACTAGACCAGGGTTTCTCAAACTTCAGAACACTATGGAGCCCCTGAGTAGGGCAAAGGTTTTTCACGGAGCACTAATTACATAATTTCTAAAATAAACATGAAAGACATTAATTTCAAATGTTAACACTAACAATGATAATGTTTGCAACCATTTTTTTGTTTTTGATTAATCAAAAATTGTTGAACTTTTTATTTATATATTTTCTTTTTCATGAACCATCCTGAAACTCTTTACACCTGTAGTTATGTATCATACCTCTTCCCAATAAAAAAGATCAATAATTAAATGTCTGAAACCATTTTATTTTTCCATATAAAGCAATTGGTACTCTTTAAGAAAGAGTTTTACGTAGCCCCTCAGTCTCTTTAGGAAACTAGACGACATGATCGGCTATCTAGATCCATGTTATTTATATGGATAGTATATATACACGACTATACAATAGTATGTAATTATACGATACACGCTCCTTTCTATTATAGTAGGCTAGCTGGCCGCCCTCGTTGCCAGATCGTACGATACGATTAAACATGATATTTTAATTTATACAGATTGCATATGTAATATTATAGAATTAATCCCTTATTGATTATTATATATTACGAGGAATAATTTGTCTGGTGGAATAATTCGCAATAAAAATATTCAAAATTTTTTTTTTTTTTTTTTTTTTACACAGTGATCACCACTTATCAAGGCCCGGAAGCCACTCAGGAATAAGGGTTATTGCATTAGTGAGGAGATTTGCTGAAGTGTTCCCTTAAGGGGGCGGTTCATTAGCAATCTGTTAACATTGGACGTGAAGATATCCAAGTTGTAGTCCGGAGGGAAGCAGGCAGACGAAACAGAGTTCCACAGGCGTGCAGTTCTAAGAAAGAAGCTTTGTTCATGGAATCCCCGTTTTGATTTAGGCACAGATATAGAGTGGGGGAAATTTCTCACAGTGGATTCAGCTAGACGGGTGTTTTTCGTGAAAGATTGGCGAGGGGAGACCAGAGATTGGAGTTCAGACGAGCACCTGCCATGGAAATAACGATAAAACAAGGACAGGCTCGCAACGTCTCTTCTGTGGGAGAGAGGTTGCAAGGTAGAGAAAAGGGCATCCCCCACTAAGCCACGAAGTCTATTTTGTACTCTGTCAAGGCAGGATAGGCTGTTTTTAGCAGCTCCTGCCCAGATATGGCAACATATATATAAAAAAAAATTAAAAAATAATAATGATAATGTCGTTCATAAAACTGTGTTTGTTTACAATATTACGTCAGCTTATATTTGGTGTTGACAATCTTAAAAATGGTCTTTCTTCTAGTATAGATAGAAAAGAACTTTTACAGAGGAATATGCTATGTTACACCGTTTTCTTTTTATCTATAAGAAAAGAAAGACAGTTTTTAAGATTTTTTGATACTTATGAGATGATTTTCTGTAGAAAACATATCTAAAGACACTGCCAGACATATAAATTACCTTTGCGTGAAATTTACAAAAGATAGTTTCAGCTGTTTCGGAATCTATGAGGAATGAACTCATACACACAAATTAACTTTTATATAATAGATAGATAGATAGATAGATAGATAGCTCGATGGAGATTATGAGGAAGGACAAATATTATTAACGTTCTGAACGCCTTCCATAGTTAAACGCCCAAGTTCCACAAGCAAACACCTGTGTTATAATTGCTATTTACACGGAACAAACTTTAGTTTTACCGATTGGTAATTATTAAAACAAGACGTCCCCACAAAATCATTCCGACATTCCTGGCACTTTGCCAGCGAACTTTTCCCAGGTTGACATTAACCAATTTCGAGCGAATAGTCCCATACGGATTTGTGAGATGTATATACCAGTCTTGAACCGATTTCCTTTGAAGATTCATAGACGCTTGTATTATTGCCATGCATAGGTTGTTCGAAACCAAATGATCACGTAGTGAAAATCTAATTATAATGTTAATTATTAAGTCGCAAAACTACTTTATGGAAATCTTGACTTTTCGTTCCTGTTATCCACCGATTGCCATGACAAATAATACCCTACCTGAGAGGCCATTTTTAAAATTCTAAGCTTAATACACACATATGTGCTTGCGCGCACACTACCTTATATATATATATATATATATATATATATATATATATATATATATATATATATATATATCTATATATATATATATATATCAATGAAACAGCTGTAATGGAAAAAAATCCAGGAAATAAACAAGGTTATAAAAAGAAAACGCGAGTCTTTGAATTTTCAACAAAATTTTAACTATATATATATATATATATATATATATATATATATATATATATATATATATATATATATATATATGGGGGGTGTATGCGTATATATATAGATATTTGGTAAAACTGGTAATTAGTAAAAACTTGAAAAGAGTGCTCAATACTATTGCAGAGCAAATATGTGTTTTATTTTTTTATTACCGTTTTATCTGTTTGGTTACATATGTCTCAGATGTTAGACCATGTTTACGATCCAACAGCCTCGTCAGGCCTCGCAGAAGTGGTTGTTAGTTATTGGAAAAATTGTTTTTATATATATATATATATGTACATATATTACATTTATTTATACAAACATTGATGGCTTCATATGTGCATACATGTTTCTTTAATCACCCGTTACTGAGAAGATTACGTCTTCAGGCATCAGGTATCTCCTCTTTAGTTTTTTCGTTATAAATTACTTGGGAAGTCCGGCATTATGTCGCCTATAGCCAGCGGTCAAAGACTTTAGGTACTCCGCATATTCCTGACGGCCACCCAGTGTGGAGAAAACGGTATTTTAGATTCACATACACGCATATTTCAAAAGTAAACACACACACATATATACTCAGGAGTGGATACACACCGTTTTGTATACTTCCTTACACATACGCACAGAAATATAAAATATAAATAAATATAAAATGTAAGAAAGCTACCAACTTCTACATGCATAAATAAACGTAAATATATGCATAAACATCTATACTCTCATACACCCGCATATATATATTTATATATACACATAGACATACACGCACACACATATATATAATGTACATATACAGTTCCATATATTCACACTAAAGGTAAACACACATCCATATAATATACATAAATACCTATACACGTAGATATACTTACACACATATATCTACATATATAGCCATATACACACCCGCATATCATATACGTATGCATAAAAACATAAACATACACACATATATATATATAGTCCATTTACTTACATACATACACATACACTGAGGAAACTATTTTTACACAAAAAGTGAATAAAGCTATGATTTATTATAGATACTTAAGTGGTTTTGCAGGAAAATTTTCACTAAGTTAATACATATATATAGTGGGGAAAACACATAGCCTCTCACACAAAGTTTCATGCACGCATGGAGCATTACATACACACCCAATGTATGAAAGTTACATATAAATCCACATATACACACATGCATACCTGATGATTGCAACGTCTTGTCAGACGAGTGCCACTCCCTCAGACATTTAAAATCCATGAGCCCAAATGCCTGAGGGAGTATCTATACAAATATGATGTTACAGAGTCTTAGCTTTGTACGACAGCTAAGTCTCTCTCTCGGTTCAAAATGTTGAAATCCAGCAACAAGCAAGAGCAAGATAGCCAGCAACAAATTAAACTGCAGACCAGCTTAATGCGGGTAATGGTCTTCTGCTTTATGGTTTTTTTAAATCAGAGATTTGCTTCTCCTAGAAAGGCTGCCTTCACAACGGCTTACGGGAGCCCTCTCCACCCCAATACACATATACACACACACAAATATACACAGTGCTAGTTGGCCGCTGACTCAGAAAAAGAGTTCATTCGCCCTTTGGAAGGTCTTGTTTTTAATCCTTCAGGGAGACTAGCCGCCCTCCTCACCAAACAAGTCTGGTGACCCGACCATGAGGTAAGTAGTACTGGGTTACATGGTACCAGTAGCACATGACATGACCTGACACATGCATACCTATAGACATACATATAATGCAGATACAAGCTAATACAACATATGCATACCTACATCTACAATATATATATATATATATATATATATATATATATATACACATACAAATATATATATATATGTACAAATATATATATATGTACAAATATATATATATATATATATATATATATATATATATATATATATATATAGTAAGTTATAAAATATATATATGGCGATTAAGCTACACTGAATATTCCGCGTTTCATCCACTCTAGGATTCTTCAGGCTTATGCGCGAATTTTGTGGTTGTCTGTCGTTTTTATATACGCACCTTCTATTGAGATTTTAGTAAGCCAATCAGCTTTCTAGTATCCACCGCGCAATTCCTATCAGCCAATAAACATGCACTTATCGGATAAGGCCTATTTAACCTCTGGTTGACCTGTTCCTTTGTGTGTGCTCTATTTAGCCTGGATATCTAGTTTCTTGACCTGTTTTAAATCTAGATTAGGGTTTATATATTTTTTTTATGTTAGTTTATATATAAATATATATGTACATACATATATGCACATATATATATACATACATATATGTGTGATCATTTATGTATATTCATGTTAAAAACGACGGAAAACGCGGAATATTCAGTGTAGCTTAATCGCCATATATATATTTTATAACTTACTAACTAGCTCTACCTACGTATTGAGCACTTTTGAAGTAAATACTTAAAGTTTACGCATAAATTTATACTTTCGTATATTAATTTTATGTGAGTAAATGAAGTAGTTATATATATATATATATATACATACATATGTATAGATATACCTATATACATAACATTCATATGCATATATAAAAATCCATAGATGTACATAGTACATATACATTTCTACACACACCCACCCACATACATACATCTATAAATATAAATATAAAATAATTATCGGCATACATGCAGACCTAACTGTGATTAATCAATAGTTAGTATAAAATTATGTATTTTCAACATTATGACCCACTATGTAAGCTTGCGAGGAAATATTTACTGTAATGGACTAAGAAATACGAATAGATATACAAAGGTATATACCGCTGTTATTATAGAAAAGAAAAGAAAGACGGAAAGGAAATAGATAATTGAGCGTGTAAAAAATGTTGGGTTCTGGAGGATGACTTGCATGTGTCTTAAAGCCGAAACAGAGTTAAACAGTCAGCAATCGTCTACGACGAAGGTGGTATGGGGTAGACAAAAAGGGCTAAGATGATCCCAGTTCAAATGGGTAACCAGATGCGTCCAATATAGATTATATAAACTCTCTTTGTATAGGAAATCAATTATAGATTTTGTTATGTAGATTTTAGAATTGGAATCGAGTTTAGTGGAAAAAGAAAAACAAATAAAAATAAATAAAATAAGAATAATGAGTTGTTAGTAAAAATGAAGCGGTGTTGAGTTTGTCTAGAAATATGGGTCTGTGAAAATGGTTGGGAGTATGATAGTTTGAATACAGGGCGATGTTAAGAAACGATAGAGGATTAAAAAAGATTAGGGGATGAATTTTGAAGACTGTGGAAAGTGAGTTTTTTAGTAGTTTCGGACAATTACAGTTTTAACTACATAGGTTTAAAAGTTTGGAGTTATATATATATATATATATATATATATATATATATATATATATATATATGCTGATTAAAAAATCACGAGATGTAATAAAACACGAAGCGTTTTTCGTCAGACAGACTTTTCAAGGATATACTTCTGAAAGAAGGAACAGAAAAGTTTTTTATTTTTTATTTTTGTAAAATTGTAATAGTAAGCGAAATGGAACAGAAAAAAACAAAACCCTTCGATGGAATGTGTCCCACCAAACAGTTTCAATTGTAACCGAAGTTTCTCTGCTCACACCAAGTATGACGGGGACTAAAACTGATGGCAAGCGCCTCGAGGACAGACAGCTGGAACTTAGTGCGTCCTCTGTGTAAAACGGAAAAACAATCCGAAGAGAATGTAGAATCACAGTCCTTTTCATCTACTAAGTGTTGTCAAACAGCCGATTCTACTAATTCGGAGAAATAGGCTGATGATCCCGGATGAAATGAGGAACATGCTGGACGATTCTAACCTGAAGACGCTGAGTCGTCTTGCCTATATAGACGGCACCACACCGACATTGAAATTTATAAAATATATTGCTTGACTGCGAGATAGACAAGACTTCCTTACAATAAAAGGGAAATGCACACTTTGTAAAAAATACAATTCGGTGGGATAAAGCATCAACAATAGAAGAAATCTTGTCTCCAATACGTTGGCCTTCAGGTCCAATCCAAGGTTATATATATATATATATATATATATATATATATATATATATATATATATATATATATATATATGTCACGTTGACACACCGGTCCTCATCAGATCACCGAAGTTAAGCAACGTTGAGCCTGGTCAGTACCACATGGATGACGATTTAGGAATGCTAGGCGCTGTATGTACCTTCTGGGAAGCTTGAGCGTGGGGCCAGCACCCTCACCTCGGAAAATTTCTCTCTTCTTTTTTACAAGGTGGTCACCACTTATCAAGGCCCGGAAGCCACTCAGGGATAAGGGTTATTGTAAGTACAGTACGTTAGTGTGGAGATTTAATAAAGTGTCTACTTAAGGGGGCGCTTCATCAGGAATTTGTTTACGTTGGACTTGAATACATCCAGGTTGTTGTCAGGTGGGAAGCAGGCGGACGGAACAGAGTTCCACAGGCGTGTAGTTATAAGAAAGAAGCTTTGTTCATGGAATCTACGTTTTGATTTAGGCATAGATATAGAGTGGGGGAAATTTTGACAGTGGATTCAGCTAGACGGGTGCTTTTCGTAAAAGATTGGCGAGGGGGACCAGAGATTGGATTTCAGACGAGCACCTGCCATGGAAATAATGTTAAAACAAAGATAGGCTTGCAACGTCTTTTCTGTGGGAGAGAGGTTGCAGGGAAGAGAAAATGGCTTCCCCCACTAAGCCACAAAGTCTATTTTGTACTCTGTCAAGGCAGGATAGGCTGTTTTTAGCAGCTCCTTCCCAGATATGCCAGCAGTATTCACATCCTTGGACGTACTTGGCTTTTATATAGATAGAGAATTTCATCAGTAGTGAGATATCTTCTGGAGCGGTAGAAGGATCCCACCATCTTTCCAGCGACCTTGGCAACAGACTTGATGTACGTGTTCCATTTCAGATCAAGAGTGAAGGTCAAGCCTAGAAGCTTGTCAAAACATGGGGCTTCTCCTAGACGAGGGCCATCCATTTCAATTGATGCCAGATGGGGATCAGAGCGTTGATGATGTAAAGATAGGAGTTCGGTTTTAGATGCATTAAAAGCAACCAGCCACGTCTTCCCCCCACTGAACCACTCGTTCGAGATCAGAGGAGAGAGAATCAGAGAGAGCTTTGTCATTTACAGCCTTTGATGTGTTGCCGTAGATGGTCGTGTTATCTGCATAGATGTCAACGAATGATTTAAGTATGTGTTTAGGGAGATCATTGATGTAAAGCAGGAAGAGAGTTGGGCCCAGGATGGACCCTTGAGGGACTAATTAATACTGCAGGCCTCTGATTTTCGTCCACCAACCACTACTCTTATGAGCCTATCAGAGAGAAATGATTTAATGATAGAGAGAATATTTCCAGTTATACTGTAGCTGGAAATCTTGTGAAGTAGGCCTTTATGCCATACCTTGTCGAATGCCTTTGATATGTCAAGAGCAATTGCCCTAGAAAGGAAGCCTTTGTCAAGAGATTCACTAATCCTATGAGATATAACCATTAGCACATCTGCATTGCAGAAGGGAAACCATATTGCGTGTCACTAAGAAGGTTATTTCTCCTGAGGTGGTTGACTATTTCTCTATTTAATATGGATTCCAGCAACTTACTCATGACACACAGGAGACTTATTGGTCTGTACTGAGAGGGAGAGGACTTATCACCCGAGTTCTTACATACAGGGTATACTGACGAGGCTTTCCAGGGTGTTGGAAAGCACGTCTCCTTAAGGCAATGCTTAAACAGTTTCGTAAGTATGGGAGCAATTTCTGGTTGAAGCTTTTTTTTAACACTATAATTGGGATGCCGTCAGGGCCAGTTGCTTTACTGGAATCAAGGTTCTTGATTAGCTTGGCGACCTCACGCACAGATATTTGTATGTTACCTTGTGTGTTTTGTGTTATAGGAGGAAATATGAGGAGTTGATGCCCTTCGTCGCATAGGGTAGAATTAGCTGCAAAGTTCTTGGCAAATGGTTTGGCCTTGTCTGAAGCTGACGAGATGACCTCTGGTCCGTTAATAATGGTTGGGATAGAACGCACACTTCTGTTCAGGATCCTATTTGTTATTTGCCAAAACTGGTGGGAACCAAATCGCTGATCAGCTACCTTGGATTTAACAGACTGGGCATATAGCTCTCTTGCATTTTTATTACTCTTTTACAGTGGTTGCTGGCGTTCCTGAAAGCAGCTTTAGTCTCACTGCATCTATTACGTTGGTAGCAATGGAAAAAGTGATTTCTGAGCGCGATGGCAGCAGCACATTCTGAGGAGAACCATGGTTGGCTGGGAGGTTTTTGTCGGAATTTTTTAGATGGTATGAATCGGTCTATGCCTACAATTAACCATCTGGTCAGGTCTGATGCTATAGAGGACAGATCCTTTTTAAACATGGAGTGCAGAGGTATATCAGATATGTACATTTGTACGGAAGCTATTTCAGCCAGTCATGGCGTATCGGTATACAGTACGGTGGAGGGGTACGTCTGGGGACTTATTACATTTCATTTTTTATCTTAACTGATACGACGGAGTGGTTGGAGGATCCTAGAGGAGAAAGAACGGAACATGAACATAGCTCAGGGGAAGTTGAGAGAAAAAGGTCTAGGACGCTTGCATATTGACCTATAGTATCGGGCACACGGGTGGGCTCGCGAACAATCTGAGTGAGGTCATAAGCAATGGCAAAATCATGACAGAACCTCCCCTCATCGCCCGTCTTATTTGAGTGGGTCAGCCATTCCACGTTATGGACGTTGAAGTCACCACAGATGTGGATGTGAGCCGAGGGATGTGCAGACAGGATGTGGTCTATTTTCTCAGATATGCTCCGCTGTTGTGGGGCCGATAGAGGGCAAATATAAATGCAGTGGTGTAAGCAAGTGCAACCCGGAAACACATATAAGGTAAATTAGGATCTTCTCTAGAGATATCCCTGCCACATGGAAAGACATCTTTAATGTAGGCACATATTCCCTGCCCATGGCGATCTTGGGGGCCAGATTTAGATGTTAAGTTAGAGTATCCGTTAATTATGAACTCATCTGGGGAAGTGGTCGGCCCTATTCCAGTTTAACTTGAAAAGAATATGTCCGGTATCGTCTCCTGTAATTGGGTTTCAACCTCTGGAAGGTTGGAACATAGACTCCTGATGTTGGAGAAGGAGACATGGTAGTAGGGGTCTACGTTGGAAGATGGGGTTCTAGGTTTATTCGGTTTTTTTTTTCTGGAGATGTTTCATGTAGGGCCTCAAGGCGATGGATGAATGGATACACGCACACACACACACACACACACACACACACACACACACACACACACACACACACACACACACACACACACACACACACACACACACACACACACACACACACATATATATATATATATACAGTAGAATCCGCCATTAAAACTGGTAACAAAATACAGCACACTATATAATACATATGTATATAATCAAATACGAACATAAATAACACCCTGAGGCGGGGCAAATATCATAACCAGGGACCGGAAAAAATCCTATTCTACACCGTAACCTGAAAAAAAAAACGTATCCTAGGGCCACAGTATGCTGGGATTCTACTATATATATAGTAATTTATAAAATATATATGACGATTAAGCTACACTGAATATTCCGCGTTTCATCCACTCTAGGACTCCTCAGGCTTATGTGCGAATTCTGTGGTTGTTTATCGTTTTTAAATATATATATAAGCGAGATAAGACACTAATAGAATTCAGATGAAAAATCCTGGTAGATATTACTTGAAGTAATACTTTCAATGTGATCCTAGCCAAAAAGCAAAGCAATAATAAATTCTTCAATCAAATATATGTGTCTATATGTTGTTGTTTTTCAGAATTTAAAATTGATCCACCAAACTTATATACATATATATATATATATATATATATATATATATATATATATATATATGTATATATACATATGCATATATATATAATGGAGACACATATAAATACATTCATGTACATACAAAAATATGCATATATATATATATATATATCCCCAACACATATATACTCAAAATCCGTATGCACACACACACACACACACACACACACACACACACACACACACACACACACACACACACACACACACATATATATATATATATATATATATATATATCAGAATCTGTATACTCGTATCTCCATCTGCAAACTGTAGAAGTATACGAACTTAGACATAATCGTAAATATGTGTCAGAGTGCACACAGAACAATCTTGTCTTTATATTTCCCTATTTACGCATCGATTTATTCCATAACCCACAAATCTAAATCTATATTTTGCAATTCCATTCAAAAGTAAAGCCAAAATAAAAACTATATATTGATCATAAATGGAAAGTTTTGTGATAAATAATTATTTAGTTTATAAAATAATGTTTAGATTATTTAGGAAGTTTTTATATAATGCCTAAAATTAAAGTTAGTTTCTTATTTTGTATCGTTTAATTTGTCCTTAAATCATGTAACATATGATTTCTCAGTAAGATATAAATACCAAAGTGATTTTAAATAAGGGCCATGTTTAGATTGGTTAAAATTCTGAACAATACATATGTGAATTTTAATCTTTATAATATTTTTTTGTTTGGCAACAAATACTTATACAGCCAAAAAATGTAATAATATATACCACCACAAGCCTTTGTATGTATTATCTCAATATGACATTAAAGAAATATATTTATCATGAAATAGAAAATATAAATAACCTGATGAGGTCATTGGTTGACCGAAAAGTTGACATTGTTTTTGTCATGACTTTGTAAATTGTTTCTTGTTCCTTATATTAAACACTATTCATTACCTCGTTCAATGCATTAACTTTGATCTTCAACCTGGAATTCTCTCTCTCTCTCTCTCTCTCTCTCTCTCTCTATATATATATATATATATATATATATATATATATATGTATATATATATGAATACACCCCTAAACACACACACACCCCTCCCTAAACACACACACACACACACACACACACACACACACACACACACACACACACACACACACACACACACACACACACAGTACCGGCAAAAAGAAAGTTCGCACGTATAATTTAAAAAGAAAACTGCAAATTTTAGCTAAATTTAATGTAACTGTTTAAGCAACCTAAACCTCATTTGATTCGCCTTTTATTCTTCTATAATTTTACTGTTTATATTTGACTTTTAATTGAAATGTTCTAGTGTTCACGTCAATTTAAAAAAATAATTTCATATTGAGGAGGCAAAAAGAAAGTCCGCAGCAGTAAATTCGCTTAAAACCAGCTTCAATTATCGCCCGTAAATCAGTTTAAAATGCCCACCAACAGGCAACAAAGCATCTCTAATCGTAATTGTTGTTGTTCCAGGTTATACAACGTAACATTTAGTCCATATGCCACGACTTTCTCTTAGTGATCGCCAGGAGCTCATTAATATACACCTTTCTGGTTTATCCAATCGAGAAATCGGCCGTAGATTGAAATGTGATGATAAAACGATAGGAAAGTCTGTACAAAATCATCAAAACAACGGCAATGTTCGTAATGCCCCTTAATCTGGTCGTACTAGAGTTACTTCTTACAGAGAAACAATGCTATCAAATCCGGAGCCTAAGAATCAGATTTGAAACGGCTCCCTAAACCCAACAACCGTGCAATCTTGTTAAAAATTTCTCTCTTTTTAATGTCAAGAATACATTAAAGGAATTTAATTTGCGAGGATATGTTGCAAGACGCAAGCCAATGATTCCTATAAAGAACAGAAAGCGCCGTCTGGACTTCGTCAGATCCAATGAAGATCATAGCTCTTTATATTGGTCAAAAGTGCTTTTTAGCGACGAAAGCAAGTTCAATAGGCTGGGCAGTGACGGTAGGCAGTACGTCCGTCGGAGGAAAGACGAAGAATTTAATCCTAGGTATTCAGTTTCAACGCTGCAAGGTGGTGAAGGTTAAGTTTTGGTGTGTGGCATTATTAGTACTACTGGTTCAGGGCCTATAGTTCGTTTTCAAGGTCGAATTAATTCGACCAAGTACATTAATATGTTGACTGAGCACTTTCTACCCTACTTTAGTCGGAATTTGGATGATAATCCCATCTTCATGCAGGATAATGCTCCCATTCACACAGCTGGCAATGTCAAGAGATTCCTGGAAGAGCATGATATTCCGTGTTCGGATTGGTCTGCACAATCACCAGACCTCAATCATATAGAAAACGTATGGCATTACATCAAGCAACAGCTACGGAATGATAAAATTTCAAATTTGGAAGAACTTTGGACAAAAATTAAAGAAAGTGGGATGCCCTTTCCGCAAAGTATTGCTGCAGTCTAATTTAAGGAATTCCCAAGGTTATCAAATTGCAGAAGGGCTATGCTACTAAATATTAACTAGTTCATTGTGTTCCTGTTGTATTTGTAATTCATTAATGTCGTAAGTTACATTTAAATAACAATTTTCCATTGTGCGGACTTTCTTTTTGCCTCCGCAATTTGAAATTATTTTTTAAAATTAACGTGAACACGAGAATATTTCAATTAACATGTAAAATTATAGAAGAATAAACGGGGAATCAAATGAGGTATAGGTATTGTTTAAACAGTTACATTAAATTTAGCTGAAATTTGCAGTTTGTGAAAAAATTGCAAGTGCGGACTTTCTTTTGCCACCTGTGTATGTCACAAAGCTTTGTTTTTAATATAGATGCACATAAGAATATTGTGATAAGCGTGTTTCAGTTTGGACAGGTGTGGTATGATAAAATAATAGGGTCTATCTGGCTTCTATAGAATGGTATAAGATTTTTTTATACTAAAATATAGTTTAAGAAAAATAAGTTGTTTTTCGAAAAATTTTGATTTGATCGATATTTAAATAATCTTTTATATAAAAGGTAAACTGAGTGTGTGTGTGTTTGTATGTCTCGATAAAACTTTTAACAGATGCGTTGGAATATGACAAAATCTGTATCGTTTTAAAGCTCGGTCTCTTCAAATATCGAAAAATTGGCCAAAAACATTAATTTACTTTCAACTGGTCAAGTTTCAATAAGGAGACGTAAGGTTTTTGTATAGATCTTTTCCTCCTGCGCGTTACGGGTTCGAGCCTGTCCGCTCATTACAACTTTTTTTCTTTAACACCTCCCCCCGGGCGGCATGTTGTTATTTTGATTCCACCCCCGCCCCGCTACTACCACTTTTTACCCCCCTCCCGGGTTTCCTTACTACATCACTTCTACACACCAGCGCAACGCCGGGTACCCCCACTAGTATAAAATATAAATGCTTAAATTTAATTTATTAATTAGTAAGAGATGCTTCTAAGTGTCTACGTAGAATAGGGAAAGGTTTTTTGCTCAACAGCTATAAACTATCATAGTAATAAAATAAAACCGCAGGTACTTTTAATTATACTGCATGGCTGAGTAATATCTATATCATTATTAAAATCTGTGGACCGCCCGACCGCCCTTATTTTATCTTGTCTACAAAAACCCACCAAAAAACATTGTTATCATAGAAACCAACTTGTATTTAATGAAATTCACATTTCTTCCAAGAGTCCAACCATATTGAGCACAAATAATCTTCAGTCCTAGCTTAATTTGTAGACGTAGTTTCAATCATGAAACTATTTTTTTAACGTTTTGGTTTCGGTTTCGATTCTAGCTGATGACACATAAATCATTTTTTTTTTCACCTTCGAAATCATGACTATGTATTGAGCACAATATAATATAAAATAATTAACTCTATAATAATAAATACAAAACTTGCGCAAATTAAAATATATTTAAGTGTATCTTACGACCGAGCAACACCGGGTGCCCCTGATCGTCGAAATGCAAAAATAAATGATATTTCGCCTCCGAAAATAAAGTCATCTAAGGCTAGTAGATTTAGTGAAATAATTGGATTGTAAAACTTTATGCTAATGATTCTGGATTACTTAAGTGAATGCGTTATATATTAGCCTCCCGGAAAACGCCAGGGTGACCTTGCTAATAGTAAATTGTAAGATCGACTATTACCGGCGACTTTCGGGAGGCAAATATATAATACATGTAGCATATGATGATAGGCTCTAAAAGAATAACAACAAAAAACCTTCCAAAATGTGAGTGTCCATCTCTATGTATACGCAGATATACATACACCAGCAGGGTCTGTTAATTGGCATTGACCGTTGAAAGCCTGACCCTCTCGGTAAAAATAAACTACGGTTTTTATTATAATGACCGTGTCTAAAATGGCGTTCTAAAGTTACATAAAATAGTGGCTAATAAGCTAGATATATTAAATTTGTATGCAGTATCTGTTGTTGCAAACCTATAGTACTTTAGTTCAGAGGGTAATCTGCAATCATTTTATTAGGTTGGTGCAAAAATAATATCGTTTGTATATATATAGTTGAACGTCAAAAAACCAAAAAAAAAAAACCAAAAAAAACCCCAAAACAAAACCAAACAAAAACCCAAAGAAACAAACAAAGGAAAAAACGACATTATTTTTGCATCAACCTAATAAAATATAGAAGATAAGTCGATTAATTAAGTATTGATATGCAAATGAATTTTATTTTTTAATAAAGCTGGAGCCCTAAATATTTTGTTATTTATTCTCGCAGATGACACCGAAGTCATGTTATTTTTATTTCACTACTACATAGTGAGTACAATACAATAATCAATATAGAATTGGCTCGATTGCAATAAATACGAAATTTGCATGAATTAAAATATCTTATTTAAGCACTTTTTTAAGACTAGGCAACATCAAGAACCTACTGTTGGTTTTATAAAATCATTTTTATTTAATGACTTGGATTAAACTTTAAAATACTAAAACCAAGTACTATTTTATTCAATTGTCATTTAAACAGAAACATCCATTTCAAATGTGCTCCTGTTTTATCAAAGAACCCACTGATGATTTCCTATTCCGGGCCTTTCTGCTTGTGCGTGAATAAATCTTTTCAAATGCACTGTGCAATGTGTATTTTACAACCGGGCAATGCCAGGCTGCCAGCTAATATATATATATATATATATATATATATATATATATATATATATATATAATAGTACAGAAGTTCAATAAAAACATTGGTACCGTCGGTTTCAAGACCAACATAAAGGGGACCAGTTAATGGTAAAACATAAATGATGTTAGGCTCTCGTCAGCCATGTTGTTTCTGTCTGAGGAACAAATTTCAGGCCCGAATTTATTTTTTTATAATGATGTTCATTTTTATTTAACTATAGCTTATTCCTATCTCTGTATTTTTTTTTTTTTTATCTTATTCTAATATAAATTTTCTATTTTTTTCTAATTTTTTAATTTTTTATTTATTGCATTTTAGTAAATATGTACTGTTCTGTTTTTGCATGGTTTCCGGTCTGCCTTCTGTTAATTTTAGCTTGTGCAAGGTAGATAATTAATTTATCTTATTTCAGTTAAGATAACTTAACAAGATTATCAGGGAGATAATCCATGTTTCAGTTGGTCCAAGGGATGTAATTAATCTATCTTATTTATTTTTTTAACCTTTTTTATTTTATTTTATTTTAATTAATTGAGGGAGGTATGCAGGCTATTTGATTTCTAAGTCTTTTATATATGTGTATTGTATTCTTTAAGGTAGCCGTAATTTTCAAACTTAATTTATACTTAATATTTATACTTACAATTGTCTAAATGTCCATTTCACTTTACTAATTTATGCGCTAAGTTGACTGCATCTTGAATATTCTTGAAGAAATTCCTTTAGGTGGGGTCTTCGTTCGTTGTTCGGTCCTCCCAGTTTATTAGGAGCGCTTGTCTCCTATGTAAACAGGCTTTGGGGGTCTCACTGCGTACGTTCAAACAGGTCTTTTGAGGGTCATTAATAGTCTTTATAATGTGGTACTTCTCCGCATCACAAATATATATGTACATATGCATATATACATATGTACATATATATGCATATATATATATATATATATATATATATATATATATATATATTATTACCGTTTAATCTGTTTTAGTTACACGTATTTCTGCTACCGGATCGTATTCAGGATCCAGCAACTTTGTCAGACTTGAACAGAAGTGGTAATAAAAAAATATATATATATTTGCTCTGCAATAGTATTGTCCACCGTCTTCAGGTTTAAACTACTTACCAGTTTTGCTATATACATATATATATATATATATATATATATATATATATATACGAGGAGCGTGCAATAAGTAATGCCCCTGACCCACTTCCCAGAGAAGCAGAGCAACGAAACTTGGCACAGTTATTAGTCTTTCTCTACATAGGAAATACCAAGCGTTATGCATTTCTCTCATCGTTAGCAGTAGAGCAACGAAACTTGGCACAGTTATTAGTCTTTCTCTACATAGGGACCACCCAGAGTTATGCATTTCTTCCATCGTTTGATGCAGCTCTGGAGACCGTTTCTGTAGAACACTCCGGGTTGGTCCTCCAACCACGACGTGACTTCAAAAATCAAGGCTGCATCATCTGGGAAACGCTTTCCTTTCAAAAAAAAACTTCATGGCTGGGAAGAGGTGAAAGTCAGAGGGTGCAAGTTCAGGAGAGTAGGGAGGGTAAGGGAGGATTTCATAACCACACGCCCGTGCTTCTGATCTGGCGACATGCGAGTTGTGGACCGAAGATTGTCCTGCAGGAGGAGGGTACCTTTGATGATTTTGCCCCGCCTCTTGATTTTGCTAGCTCCCCTTAATTTCCTCAAAAGTGAAACATAATAGGCTCCTGTAATTGTGGTATCCTTTGCCAGGAAATCTGTCATCGTTACTTCGTCCTGGTCCCAGAAGACTGTGAGCATAACCTTACCAGCGGAGGGCTGCACCCTTGCCTTCTTTGGAGGTGGTGAGTCCAAGTGCTTCCACTGCATTGACTGGGCTTTGGTCTCTGGATCATAGTGATGGACCCAGGTTTCATCCTGTGTAATCAGTCTTTTGAAAAACTTTGACTCATCTTCTTGGCACATCTCCAAATTTATCCTCGAGCACTTGACGCGTTCTCGCTTCTGGAATGGTGTGAGCAACCTGAAAATCCATCTGGCAGACACCTTATGCATATACAAATGGTTATGATTATAGTTTCCAAAGACCCTGTACTAATCTTGATATCTTCGGCTTCGGCGAATAGTAATGCGCCGGTCTTCCAAAATGGCAGCCTCAATTTAACGGACAGATGCCCCATCAATGGCAGAAGGGGGGCGACCAGGTCTGGGAGCTGTTTCTACAGACTTCCGGCCATGTTTGAATTCACGATGTCAGTGCTTTACAAGGTCATATGATGGGTCATTATCACCATAAGTTTCCTTTATTTAATCAAAAGTCTCCTGTGGTGTGCGTCCTTTCAAATACAAAAACCGGATTACTGCTCGACATTCAGCAGGCTCCATTTCACACCTGACTCAGTCCAAAGACCTGTAAAACAGAAATCACAAGTAGTTCAGAGCTGTAATTTGCCACATAACCCGTAGAGATATAAATCATTGCACATGCAAAATTTCACCTACATCAGACAACTGGAAGTGGGTCAGAGGCATTACTTATTGCACGCCCCTCGTATATATATATATGTATATATATATATATATATACATATTTATATATATATAATGCAATTAAGTTATCAAACAGTAAATCTTTAACAAAGCAAATCTCATCAATATAAAAAAGCTCAATATTATAAGAAAACAAATATATATATATATATTTATATATAAATCTTCAAGACAAGTTATTATAAGATAATAAATTGGTATATATTCGTTCTAATAGAAGATTGTTTTGCTGTATATATATATATATATATATATATATATATATATATAATACAATTAAGTTATGAAAAAGTAAACCTTTAACAAAGCAAAACATATCAATATAAGAAAAGAAATGCTCAACATTATAAGAGAAGCAAACAATCATATATATATATATATATATATATATATATATATATATACACATGTATATATATATATACATACATATATATATATATAAATCTTCAAGACAAGTTATTACAAGATAATAAATTAGTATATATTCGTTCTAATAGTAGGTCAAATATCTTGACGTGTGCATTTAAGCTAAAAACACACACACACACACACGCGGGTGCGCACACACAAACACACACACATATATATTTATATATATATATATATATATACATTTTATATATTCATAATTATAGTAGGAGATATAGAATATTAGAGCGAGTGAGAAATAATAAAAAAGCAAAAACGCAACAAGGAAGAGAAAGAACATGTGCGAAAGAAGGAAGACAGAAGAATAAATTGAGCAAGAAAGAAAGAGTGTAAAAGAAACAAAAATAATGAGAAGGAAAGAATGAAGAGAGATGGAGAGCAAAAGAGAGTGGGAGAGGGAGAGATAGAAAGATGGAAGGAGAAATAAGCTTTTTCTCCGCCAATATTTTTATGGCAATTGATGGCGAAGAAGACGAAGACGCAGTGCTGTTTGCAACTACTGCCTGGCGGTGGGCAAGGGCGCATCAAGCTGATGTGGTCCGATGCCGACGACACCAGTATCCATGAAAATATGAATGATGGGGGTAGCAGATACCGTGCTGTGCTTATAATTTATTTATTTATTTTATTTATTTATTTTTTTTTGTGCAAATAGGTCCAGAGTCCGTCCGCCGATTTACATAGTACAGTAAGACTTAAAGCGTTGTCGATCGGAAAGTGGCGGGAAAATCGTAAGAGGGAATTGAGGATGAGGTTGGTTATTTTGTTTGGTTTAGGTAGAGGATTGGTTTGTGTATGTAATTTTCTTAGGGTGGTTCGAATAAATGATTTAGCGGGACCAGATTATAGAGTCTTTGACCAGTTCGATAACCAGGTTACTAGGTTAGCAAACTGATGGCGAAAAGAAAGGTACATTTTTTTTATTAACAGGAAGAAGCAGAATGTCAGAAAAGATAAAGATAGAAAAACAGGAATATATATATCGTGAAGACTATGTAAAAACTAATCCTGGAGCATAAAAGGTCGATCGTATTAATGGTATCACTCCCATCTTTGTAGTTCTTCAACTTATGAATTAAAAATATACAAATTTACATTTGAAACGACCCTAGTATATATATATATATATATATATATATATATATATATATATATATATATATTTATTTATATATTTATTTATTTATTTACAAACTAACAAACAACGAACCTCGCTTTATAACCAATGTCGTGGACTGGGTTCAAAAACAGCCTACAGAAAATGGACTCTGATTTATGAAAGTACGATAGGTTATGAAAAGGAAGGGTTGTAAAGAGATAGCTTAAAATTTGGGGGTATCAAAACCAAAGCAAAATATGATGAAAGTAAAAATAAAATAGATAAACTTCATAATTTATTATACCATTCCTGTTCACAATGAAACACTTATCATAATAGTCTGTGGATCTATATGAAAAACCTTGTTAAACTTTGTGACATATTTTTATTCTATGGAGGTCAGGCGCGAACGAACACACCATAATTTTATAATACCATATTTCTTCAAACTTTTTTTTTTAATTTTAAATTTTTTCCATACTTTGTGGACCAGGCGCGAACGCGGACCCCACAATTTTAACGAAACACTGTTCTGCCAGATCAAACATACCCATTCCTGTGTCTCGATACATCTATCGTTATATGTAATCGGTTTTTTAATAAAGTCAACCATATAGGAGCCTATTCGTGACCACACACACACACACACACACACACACACACACACACACACACACACACACACACACACACACACACACACACACACACACACACACACATTCAGCTTTATATATATATATATGTGTGTGTGTGTGTGTGTGTTGTTGTGTGCGAGTGTGTGTGTGTGCGTGTTTGTGTGCATTTATCCTCAAAGAGCCATTTCGTCTGCTACGATTCGTCAGTGTGGCTATAGATGAAGTTTAGATTACACTTTTGTAAAAATTATCTTGTTCTTAAAAGAAGACGTTCATGCATAAACAAATGCACACACAAAACACACACAACACACACAACACGCACACAAACACACGCAACACACAAACACACACACTAAACATATATATATATAACATAATCCGACAAACCTACACGTGCGTCATCTCCGGTAACAAATATTTGTGGAAAAATGCATAAATAAAGATAAATTATATATTTCCTCCTTATGTCAACCACTGGATAACTTTTAGTTATAAACTAGTGATTAAGTTTCGAATACACTTACTAAATTTTGCTACAGTAAGAGCCGTAATACGACGGACCAACTCAATTGTTATGACTTTTTCGAGGCCACTATCAATGAAGAAAATTGAAATTGATATTTTGTAAAATTGGCAGGCATAAGTTTAGTCATATCATCGTTTGCATATACTGACGGTTTATATATATATATATATATATATATATATATATATATATATATATATATATATGAAATTTATTAATGTAAGTCCAGAATGAGTTTACATATTGTTTCAGCTAGAGGAAAATCCTCAAAAAGAAGAGGAAATATCCAACTAGCACCGTCAGAATTCATAGATGGACTAAGTTATAATATCAAATAAGAATGGAAAAATCGTAGATGAAGGGGAGTTAGAAAAGAAGGGGGAGTGGAAGGGAGAGGACGTTTGAATTTAAAGTAGTAGGAGTGTATATAATAAGAGGGGGTTTATAATTAAATATTAATTATGCGTTATATATATATATATATATATATATATATATATATATATGTGTGTGTGTGTGTGTGTGTGTGTGTGTGTGTGTACACAGTGCCGGCAAAAAGAAAGTCCGCAATTGTAATAAAAAGAAAACTGCAAATTTTAGCTACATTGAATGTAACTGTTTAAGCAACCTATACCTCATTTGATTCGCCTTTTATTCTTCTATAATTTTACCTGTTTATATTTGACTTTTAATTGAAATGTTCTAGTGTTTACGTCAATTTTAAAAAATAACTTCATATTGAGGAGGCAAAACGAAAGTCCGCAGCAGTAAATTCACTTAAAACCAGCTTTAATTATTGCCCTTAAATCAGTTTAAAATGTCCACCAACAGGCGAAAAAGCATCTCTAATCGTAATTGTTGTTGTTGTTCCAGGTTATACAACGTAACATTTAGTTCATATGCCTCGACTTTCTCTTAGTGATCGCCAGGAGCTCATTAATCTCCACCTCTCTGGTTGATCCAATCGAGAAATCGGCCGTAGATTGAAATGTGATGAGAAAACGATACGAAAGACTGTAAAAAAGCACCAAAAAGCCGGCACTGTTTGTGATGCCCCTAAATCTGGTCGTACTAGGGTTACTTCTTACAGAGAAACAATGCTATCAAATCCGCAGCCTAAGAGTCAGATTTGAAACGGCTCCCTAAATCCAACAGCAGCTCAATCTTATAAAAAAGTGCTCTATTTCTACTTTAAAGAATACATTAAAGGAATTTAATTTGCGAGGATATGTTGCAAGACGCAAGCCAATGATTCCTATAAAGAACAGAAAGCGCCGTCTAGACTTCGTCAGATGCAATGAAGATCATAACTCTTCATATTGGTCAAAAGTGCTTTTCAGCGACGAAAGCAAGTTCAATAAGCTGGGCAGTGACGGTAGGCAGTACGCCCGTAGGAGGAAAGACAAAGATTTAAATCCTAGGTATTCAGTTTCAACGCTGCCAGCTGGTGGGGGTTCAGTTTTGGTGTGAGACATTATTAGCATCAATGGCCCAGGCTCAGATTAAATATGTTTTTAACTCATTTCAAAGTGTTTTTTAACATATTTTATTAACTGTTTGCTCATATATATATATATATATATATATATATATATATATATATATATATATATATATATATATATATATATATACTTATTTATTTTCGTGTAATAGAAGGTTTTCATCTTAAATTCCTGGCAATTATGCAGAATTAGAATTCAGCGTAATAGTGAAATGAAACTATCTTACCATAAAAATAAATAAGTAATCAATAAACACTCGATTTTCTAAAAGGAATATGCAAATTAGCTGAACTTCATGTAGTCGCTGGCATATCTATGACTAAATATATTACAAAGTTCCTTTAAATAATCTTTAAATAGAAAATGTAGGCTTTTAATAGCAATGTTAGAAGCGAGAAAAATACTCAGCCTTATATATATATATATATATATATATATATATATATATATATATATATTTTGTGTACAGAAAGTTGTTAGTTGAGACAGGTCATTGGTACCGTCGGTTTCAAGCCCGATAATAAGGCCCGTTTAAGGTATCCTTATCAAGCTCTCTTCAGCCAATATTCGTCAATTCAATTATATATATATAGTGTATATGTATATATAGTGTATATGTATATATATATATTTTGTGTGTATATATATTGCGTGTGTATATATATATATATATATATAGTGTACAGAAAGTTGTTAGATGAGACAAGTCATTGGTACCGTGGGTTTCAAACCTGGCTGAAGAGAGCTTGATAAGGATATCTTAAATGGTCCTAATTATCGGGCTTGTAACCCACGGTACCAATGACTTGTCTAATCTAACAACTTTCTGTATACAAAATATAAATATGCTCTTTTATTTCGGATTTTTCTTTTAATTGAGCACTCTGCTGGATTTCTTTTTTAAAATATAATTATGCACTGACACGTGTTTTGTCGTCTACGACTCATCAGAGTGGCTGAATCTAGCGAGATACGAAATCAGGACCCCACGATAAGAAGCCTAAACCTCTACTACGGGACCACCTAGCTCGACTACTGAATGTGTCGGGTTTTTATGTAGATGTTTTTATTTGTTTTTGTAAGCTATACTCTTTGAACGAATTCAATTATTCATACGAAAGTGCATTTTTACCTAAATGCGAGTTGGGAATAATTTTTCCTTTGACCAATTTGGTACCCCGTAAATGGGGAGCAGCATATATATATTATTTTTTAAAATATAATTATCCACTGACATGTGTTTCGTCGTCTACGACTCATCAGAGTGGCTGAAGAGTATCGCTTACAAAAACAAATAAAAACATCTACATAAAAACGCGATACGTTTAGTAGTCGAGCAAGGTGGTCCTGTGGTAGAGGTTTAGGCTTCTTATCATGGGATCCTGATTTCGAATCTCGCTAGATTCAGCCACTCTGATGAGTCGAAGACGACGAAACACGTGTCAGCCAGCCATGGTTCTCCTCAGAATGTGCTGCTGCTATCACGCACAGAAATCACTTTTTCCATAGCTACCAACGTGATAGATGCACTGAGACTAAAGCTGCTTTCAGGAACGCCAGCAACCACTGTAAAAGAGTAATAAAAAATGCAAGAGAGCTATATGCCCAGTCTGTTAAATCCAAGGTAGCTGATCAGCGATTTGGTTCCCACCAATTTTGGCAAATAACAAATAGGATCCTGAACAGAAGTGTGCGTTCTATCCCAACCATTATCAATGGACCAGAGGTCATCTCGTCAGCATCAGACAAGGCCAAACTATTTGCAAAGAACTTTGCAGCTAATTCTACCCTATGCGACGAAGGCCATCAACTCCCCATATTTCCTCCTATAAAACAGAACACGCTAGGTAACATACAAATATCCGTGCATGAGGTCGCCAAGCTAATCAAAAACCTTGATTCCAGTAAAGCAAGTGGCCCTGACGGCATCCCAATTATAGTGTTAAAAAAGCTTCAACCAGAACTTGCTCCCATACTTACGAAACTGTTTAAGCGCTGCCTTAAGGAGAAGTGCTTTCCGACTCCCTGAAGACCTCATCAGTTTGCCCTGTATTTAAGAATTCAGGTGATAAGTCATCTACCTCTCAGTACAGACCAATAAGTGTCCTGTGTGTTATGAGTAAGTTGCTGGAATCCATATTAAATAGAGAAATAGTCAACCACCTTAGCAGAAACAACCTTCTTAGTGACACACAATATGGTTTCTGCTCTGCAAGATCTACCGCAGATGTGCTGACGGTTATATCTCACAGGATTAGTGAATCTCTTGACAAAGGCTTCCTTTCTAGGGCAATTGCTCTTGACATATCAAAAGCCTCCGACAAGGTATGGCATAAGTGTCTACTTCACAAAATTTCCAGCTACGGTATAACTGGAAATGTTTTCTCAATCATTAAATCATTTCTCTCCAATAGTCTCATAAGAGTAGTGGTCGATGGACAAAATCAGAGTGAAGCATTATTAATGCTGGAGTCCCTCAGTGTTCAATCCTGGGCCCAACTCTCATTCAGATCTACATCAATGACCTCCCTAAACACATACTTAAATCATGCTGATGACACGACCATCTACGGCAACACAGCAAAGGCTGTAAATGACAAAGTTCTTTCTGATTCTCTCTCCTCTGATCTCGAGCGTGTGGTTTACTGGGGAAGATTTGGCTGGTTACCTTTAATGCATCTAAAACCAAACTCCTATCCTTGCATCGTCAACGCTCTGATCCCCATCTGGCATCAATTGGGATGGATGGCTCTCATCTGAGAGAGGCCCCGTGTTTTGACAAGCTTCTGGGTTTGACCTTTACTCCTGATCTGAAATGGAACACGTACATCAAGTCTGTTGCCAAGGTCGCTGGAAAGATGGTGGGATCCTTCTACCGCTCCAGAAGATATCTCACTACTGATGCAATTCTCTATCTATATAAAAGCCAAGTACGTCCAAGGATGGAATACTGTTGCCATATCTGGGCAGGAGCTGCTAAAAACAGCCTATCCTGCCTTGACAGAGTACAAAATAGACTTCGTGGCTTAGTGGGAGATGAAGAAGAGACGTTGCGAGCCTTTCCGTGTTTTATCGTTATTTCCATGGCAAGTGCTCGTCTGAACTCCAATCTCTGGTACCCCATCGCCAATCTCTCACGAAAAACACCCGTCTAGCCGAATCCACTGTGAAAAGTTTCCCCCACTCTTTATCTGTTCCTAAATCAAAACGTGGATTCCATGAACAAAGCTTCTTTCTTAGAACTGCTGCCTGCTTCCCACCTGACTACAACTTGGATGTGTTCAAGTCCAACGTTAACAAATTCCTAATGAACCGCCCCCTTAAGTAAACACTTCATCAAATCTCCACACTAACGTAATGTACTTGCAATAACCCTTATCCCTGAGTGGCTTCCGGGCCTTGGTAAATTGTGACCACTGTGTAGAAAAAAAATATATATTTTGTGAGATTTTATATATAATCCCACAGCCAAACAATATCGCACCTCATAACAGCCATGACAATCAACGAACCAGAAGTCCAAGACTCGAGTTTCGTCCTCATTTGGGCTCATCAGTTAGCTCATATATATATATAACACTTTTTCTCGGCAGCCGTGTTAAACGCATGTCTTATTTTTCTTTTATTAATATTATTGGAATTTTTTCCCCTTTTCCTTGTACATATTTGTGATTTCGGCCTTTTGAATTATTTTGGACCATCTTCCAATTATGCGATTCTTTGGATTTTACTTGTGCAGATGGAAATTTAATTAACTTTCTTGGATTTTACTGTCATTGGATACTTTACCTTTCACCAGACTATCCATTCACGTGAAATCATCTTTTTCTTCACCATATTCCCTCTGCTTCACTTTTTGTTATCAAGTAAGATCTTTGACTTACTTGCAGTTTCAGCAAATACTTTTGCATGCAAAATCCGATCCCGCATTTTGCTAATTGCTACCCTCTGATGAGAAGGAAAGTATTTCTTCGAAACTCCGCAGATTAAGGACTATCCACATATTAAGTGTTTCCTTTTCAGATTAAATATGTTTTTAACTCCTTTTCAAAGTGTTTTTTTAACATATTTTATTAACTATTTGCTTTTATATATATATATATATATATATATATATATATATATATATATATATATATATATATATAAGAGCGTAAGATTTGTGTGAAGTTCCAAAGAGTACTCCATCCTTGTCACACACAACACTCTCACACAAGGGGACTTCCATGGGGCCTCCCAGGGGTTGTTGGAACGGTACAACAAGTGTATTGTAACCGGAAGAGATTATTTCAAAGGGGGGGGGTAGAGTTTCATGTGTGTACTATCAATAAAAGTGCTTATATGACAAAAATCTGGAAACTTATTGAAGCCACATCGTATCTATCTATCTATCTATCTATCAATCTATCTATCTATCTATCTATCTCTTTCTCTCTATATACATCTAGTTATAGAGGCATTGATTGATACACAGAATGACACCGAGTCATAACATTGACCCTATCATTAACAATTTCCAAAGTTTGTCATAAGGACGCATCTGTGCTATCTCAAACAGAACAGAAACGGAATTACACGCGCACGCACACACAACAACAACAGCAACAACAACAACAACAACAACAACAACAACAACAACAATAATAATAATAATAATAATAATAATAATAATAATAATAATACTTTCTCCCCCAAATTGTAGTGTCGGCATCAACTGACACTGCATTAAACAGTTGTGAAGGGTCAAAGAGGATGAAAAGAGAGGATGAAAAGAGAGGAGAGAAAGCACTAACAAAACTTCAACTGGATAAGTGCTAAGAGGACTGGGACGTTAGGGAGGCTTATTGGCACCCAAATTCCAGTGAAAACTAATAGTCGCTGACAACGACAAATCAATAGTAAACGGCTGTTGCGATAACGCAGATTTATTTGCAAAGAATATTGAAAGAAATCGTGACTCATTGTAAACATTGATACACTCTTGCTTCTGTCTGTCTGTCTATTTGAATCTCTCACACACATACACACACATGCATACACACATACAAATACACGCACACACGCACACATATACATTATCATTGTCCTTATTCTCTAATTCTTCTCCAACTTTTGGATATGTTCCCAATACCTTATAATGGACATTTGTTTTATAGTTAATTTCATTACCTTTTACTGTTAATAAACACGCACACAGAAAGAGAAAACGAGAAACAGAAACAAAGAAAAAAAGGGGGGGGGGAGGAATATATAGTGAAAATAGAAAAAATAAAACTTATTTTCGATTCTGCTTTTGTTATGCCGGCTTGTTGCGTTTCAAATTCAAGTGAATAAAATAAATGTCAGATGTCAGTGTTAGCAAGAAATCAATGATAAGCGGCTGTAGCGATAACAGAAAGTTATTTATAAAAGTGTCGAAAGACGTGAAGAGTACTGAAGATCTGGGGAACTTGTTATCACTCAGATTCTAGAAAAAAAATGTTGTTGACAAAGAGTAATCGCTGATGATGTGAACGGAAGAAAAACAAAAACGGAACCACCCGATGGTAACAAAACTTTACTGGAGTAACATACGGGAAGAACGACGAGATCACAACAGAAATGCCGAATGGCTGAAAGACATGAAAGAACTACAACAAATCGAAGAAACAGTGAATGAAATCAGCAAGGAAACCCTAAAGAACCATAGGAAAAATGGCAAACAGGAAAGCATTAGGGCACGACAGGATACATGCATACTGGTTCAAAAAATCACATTACACGAAAAGATAGTCCGGCACATGAGAAGATGTATACAGGAAACCAACGTTTCAGATTGGATGACAAAAGGTAGAACCACACTGATACAGAAGGGCACAGAGAAAGGAACCACCCCCAGCAACTATAGGTCTATCAAGTGCTTACCCACTATGTGGAAAATACTAACAGAACAACTGAGGGAATAAATCTACCACTCCCTAAATAATTGTGGACTCCTCCCCGACGAATAGAAAGGATGCTAAAAAAAGAGGAACACGTGATCTGCTATATATGGATCAAAAGATCCTGATGGAGATAAAAAGAAGGAGAAAAAATTTAGCCGTAGCATAGATCGACTACAAAAAAGCGTACGACAGGATCCTCTAAGCATGGATAATAGAATACCTAAAATGTATAAAATAACAAGCAGGATCATCAACATGATTGAAAATACAATGAGAACATGGAGACTGGAACTGACAACTGATGGACAACACGTAACAGAAATTAACATACAAAGAGGCACCTTCCAAGGAGATTAAGCATCACCATTACTCTTCATTATAACCATGATCCCCTTGAACAATATACTGAGAAAGTGCCAAGTTGGATACAAGTTCTTTAATACAAAGGATAAAATGAACCATATGATGGACGTACACGACCTGAAACTCTTTGCAAGGACCGAAAAGGAACTAGAGAACTAATAAACGCTACCAGGATCTTCAGTCAGGATATCAAAATTGAATTTGGTATGAAAAAGTGTGAACCATTAGTTATAAGAAAGAGAAAACTGGAAACGACAGAAGGCACGGAACCACGCAATCTTACGATGAGAGCACTAGGAGAACAAAACGCATATAAGTACTTGGGAGTTATGGAAGCAGACACCATCAAAGCAACAGAAATGAAAGAGAGAATTGGAAAAGAACACCTCAGGAGAACAAGAAAACTCCTGGAAACTAAATCATATAGCAGAAAGCTTATAAAAGGTATAAATACATGGGCAGTATCACTAGTAAGATACTCAGGACCTTCATTGGGTGGACTAAAGAAGAACTGAGACAGCTCGATCAGAAGACCAGGAAATTCATGACAATGCACAATGTATTACACCTAAAGGACAATGTTGACCGACTTTGTTTAAAAAGGAAAGACGGCAGGATAGGACTGGTTTGCATAGAAGACTGCGTGAATGTCACAAAAAAGGACTAGAAAAATACATAATGCAGAACACTGAGAGGATAATTATGGCAGCGAGAGACACTGAAAAAATCATCAAAACAGAGAGACAAAGGATAAAACGAGAAAATAAAAATAAAAAGAGAAACAACTACACGGAAGATTCATAATGGCAAATGATGATATTAACGAAAACAGTTGGGCATGGGTGTAAAAAGGAGATGTAAACCGAGAAACTGAATCCCTAATAACTGCAGTTCAAGATAACTCGATAAGAACCAACAACATCAAAGCAAAGATCGACAAAACACAAGAAAACAAAAGAGACGAAACAATAAACCATATAGTATTCATGTAAACATCATCACATAAGCAAACAATAGAATGTCCTTCAATAGAATAATCAGTGTAATGTTAGTTCCGATCAGACCGTAAATTAAAGAAATAAATATTTTTCTACTTAAATATGGAGAACTGCCTGAGATATATTATTACAAGAAATAGAACTATAGTAAGGCTTCACTTTTTTCTAGAAATTATAATTTAATCAAAGTGACTTGTAAATCAGTAATAACTATGTCACAATCTTTTCTTGATAATCTGATAATTTCGCACGTAAGTAATAAGATTTAATAGAAACATGTTACATGTCAACTTTTGCAATTTTTTATGGTGGTAAGAATAGAATGAATCAGTAAGGAGTTCGATTGGTGGGATTTGGTTAAAGGAAAAAACGTGTACGATGTTGGCAGATGATATGGCAACACTTGCAACTATATATATTTTTCATAAAATAAATATTCTTATTTCATTATGAAATTGAATGTCTGAATTTGTTAGATGAAATAAAGCGATTTTTAGATTGTAAATTGATTCAGCCATTCCAGGGACTGACTCCTTACAGTACCCCTTTCTTAAAATACATATGAAATAAAAATGATGTCTAAATCGTAAACTGCTTCATCCATTACCGGAAGTTACATCATACACTCCATTCTTAAAATATATATAAAATACGTATTTTAATATCGTAAACTGCTTCAGCCATTTCTATGACTGACTCCTTATGCCACTTCCGTTCCCTCCACTTGCTTTCACAAAAATATTAGGAAAAATAAAGTACTTGTATAGTATTCTACCCACGAAATAAGGTACTTTTACAGTATTCTACCTATATGAGAAAACAATGAAAAGTCATACTACTCGATGCTTTGTTTTAAAAAGTTTTATGAACGTCACAGTTAAGATTTTCCGTGTTACTTTTTTCATATGAGTATTATACTGTACAAGTACCTTATTTCTAATTTAAAATGAACCTGCTCGATTATTTTACGTAATTTTCAGTTATTCTAACTTTTCTGTACGTCACGGCTTTTTTACACGATGGTCACCACTTATCAAGGCCCGGAAGCCACTCAGGGATAAGGGTTTATCATTATTATAAATGGCTCACATGGAGCTTTCACACAAGTCAACAAACGATCGGTTTGGAGACCTGTGGTGTTCTCTGGAAGCTGAGTGACAACAAGTCTCTCCAGACGTCCAGTTCTCTCCACCTCCTTCGATAGCATTTGCAGATAAATCAGCGTCATCGCAACAGCTTCATACCATTGATTTCTCGCTGGTAGTGGCCATTGGCTTATACTGGAATTTGCGTGGCACTAAGCCTCCCCACGATCCCAGTTCTCTTTGCGCTTGTCCAGCGGAGGTCTGGCCAGCGCTCTCTCCTCGGTCTTTCCATCCTCCTTGACCCTTCTCGGCTGTTTGGTGTCACTTTTCTATTGGAGGGGAACGGTGATGAGACAATGGGGAGATGCATGATGGTGGTGTAGCTTCGGCGTTCTTCATTCCCTGTAACGCTTCTTTGTTATATTGTCTTGTGTTATTTCCCACATTCTAGGGTTTTCCTTAATATTTCAGCCGTTTTCTTTATCGTTAGGCGTTGTACTTTTGCAGTTATTCCTCTGATTCCAATTTCTGCTATTCTTTTTTCGAAGTTTTTCGGAATTGTTCCTAGTTCTCCTACTATGATCGGTACTATTTTGATTTTCTTCATCATCCAAATCCCTTTTAACTCTCTGGCTAGCTCTGTGTATTTGCTTCGTTTCTCCTTATTTTTCATATTCACCCTGTGATCAGCTGGGACAGCAAAGTCTACGATTTGACAGGATTTTTCTTTCTTGTTAATTATTACGACATCTGGTCTTCTTGCCTGGATGGATTTGTTCGTTTGTATGTCCATGTCCCATAGGATTTTGTGGTTCTCGTTTTCGAGTGCTGTTGCGGGTTTATGTTTGTACCATTTGTCTGTACGCTCAAAATGCAGTCATTTGCATAATTCCCAGGGGACCGCCCTCCCCACTTGGTCATGCCTGTTTTTGTATTCCTTTTGGGTCAGTTTGCTGCATTAACTTACTATATGGTTTATCGTTTCGTCTCTCTGTCCACATAGTCTTCATTTGCTGTTTTCTTGTGTTTTATCGATCCTTGCTTTGATATGGTTGGTTCTTATCGAGTTATCTTGTGCTGCAGTTATTAGAGATTCAGTTTCACGGTTTATATGTCCTTTTCGCATCCATGTCCAGGTGTTTTCGTTATTCTCATCTTTTGTCATTCTTATGAATCTTCCGTGGAGTTGTTTCTCTTCCCATTTCTCTTTTCTCGTTTTATCGTTTGTCTCTCTGTTTTCTGTTTTCTTGTTTTTTTTTCAGTGTCTCTCGCTGCCATAATTATCCTTTCAATGTTTTGCATTATAGATTTTTCTAGTTCTTTTCTCGTATCCTTCACACAGTTTCTATACAGATCAGACCTCTCCCGCCGTCTTTCCTTTTCACGTAGAGTATGTCAGTATCGTCATTTGGGTGTAGTGCATTAAGCATGGTCATGAGTTTCGTGGTTTTCTGGTCGAGTTGTCTCAGTTCTTCTTTTGTCCACCCTATAAACGGTTCAGAGTATCATACTAGTGATACTGCCCATGTATTAATACCTTTTATTAGGTTTCTACTATATAATTTCGTTTCCAGGAGTTTTCTTGTTCTTCCAATTTTCTCTTTCATTTCTGTTGCTCTGATGGTGTCAGCTTCCAGAATTCCCAAGTATTTATAGTTGTCTTGTTCCCCTAGTGCCCTCATTTCTGTTTGGTTGGGTAGTTCCATGCCTTCTGTCGTTTCCAGTTTTCCCTTTCTTATAACTAGTTGTGCGCACTTTTCCATTCCAAATTCCATTTGGATATCTTGGGTGAAGATCCTGGTAGTGTTAATTAGTGTCTCTAGCTCCTTTTCGGTCCTTGCAAAAAGTTTCAGATCGTCCATGTACATCAGGTGGTTCATTTTTTCCTCTGTATTGGAGAACTTGTATCCGGCTTGGCACCTTCTCAGAATACTGTTCAAGAACATCATGGCTATGATGAACAGTAGTGGTGATAGCGAGTCTCCTTGGAAAATGCCTCTTTGTATGTTAATTTCTGTTATATGTTGTCCATCGGCGGTCAATTCCAGTCTCCATGTTTTCATTGCATTTTCTATTACGTTGGTGATCCCGCTTGGTATTTTATACATTTTTAGGCATTCTATTATCCATGCTTGGGGGATCCTGTCATACGCTTTTTTGTAGTCGATCCGTGGCATGGCTAAATTCTTTCTCTTCCTTTTTACCTCCTTTAGGATCTTTTGATCTATATATAGCAGGTCATGTGTTCCTCGTTTTCTTTTTTAGCATCCTTTCTGCTCCTCGGGGATGAGTCCACGGTTATTCAGGGAGTGGTAGATTTGTTCCCTCAGTTGCGCTGTCAGTATCTTCCACATAGTGTGTAAGCACGTGATTTGCCTATAGTTGCTAGGGACGGTTCCTTTCACCGTGTCCTTCTGTAGCAGTGTGGTTCTACCTTTTGTCATCCAGTCTGGTACGCTTGCTTCCTGTATGCATCTCCTCAGGTTTTGGGCTAGCCTTTCGTGTAAGGTTGTGAATTTTTTGGACCAGTATGCATTTATCCCGTCGTGCCCTGGTGCTCTCCAGTTTGCCATTTTTCCTATGGTTTTCTTTAGGGTTCCTTGCTGATTTCATTCACTGTTCCTTCTTCTATTTCTTCTAACTCTTCTTTTATGTCTTTCAGCCATTCAGCATTTCTATTGTGATTATTATTATCATCATTATTATCACAAATATTATTATTAGATTTATCATTATAATTATAATAATAATAATCATAATAATTTTTATTATTAACATCATTTATAGAATTATCATTATGACTATTATCATTATTATTATTATCATTATTATAGTTATCATTATTATTTTATCATTATTATTATAATTATCATTATTACAATTATCATTATTACTATTAAAATTATTATTATCATTATTATTTTATTATAATTATCATTAGTATTATCATTATTATTATTTTCATCATCATTATTATATTTATCATTATTATAATTATCATTATTATTATAACTATTATTATGATAAGTATCATTATTATTATTACTATCATCATCATCATCATCATCATCATCATCATCATCATCATCATCATCATCATTCTATTAACTTTCCAATGTTTTACTGTTTTACACCGTATTTTTCCTCAAGAACGGGCTTTTACACCAAAGCTGGTGAGGATAGTCAAAGAGTCAATTTGATGCAAAGCAACCGGTGTATGATGTTGGCTGAGCCAGGCAGAACTGACTTCTGGAGTACAATGATATTGTATCTGATTCCGAAGGAGTTTAGCTTTTATTATTATTATTATTATTATTATTATTATTATTATTATTATTATTATTATTATTATTATTATTATTATTATTATTATCCTTTACATGAATGAAATGTCCGTCTTTTACTTCCCGACTCTGACTAATTCCAGTTCCTCGATTCTTGTTTCTATATAAGCTGCTTTCTTTGTTCCTAGTACTTTGACTTCTTCCATGCGTCATTTTTGAGTCTACAATTTCGTAGCTTCAGTTTTTTTAGATCTGATAAAAAAAAAAAAAATCTTGTATTTTCTATATGTTCGGTTGGCGATTGTCATTCTTGTAGATTAATGTCCGCATTTGAGGATTTTCTATAAGATTTCCGCTGTTTTCAGCATTACTGTCTTTTGCATAGTCTGAGCATTCTTCCTTGATTCCGATTTCTCCTAGTCTTGTTTCCAAGTTCTTTGCAACTGTTCCTAATGCTCCAACAATTATTGGTATTATGTTGATTTTTAGGTTTCATATTCCTTTTAGTTCTCTGCCAAGTTCCGCATATTTGTTTCACTTTTCTCTTTCTTTGCTCTTCACCCTGTGGTCTGCTGGGACAGCAAAATCTACAATTTGGCAGCTTCTTTTTTCTTATTGATTATTCTGACGTCCGGACTTTTGGCTTGAATGAGTTTATCTGTTTGTACCTTCATATCCAAAAGGATTTTGTGGTTTTCATTTTCCAGTATAGTTTCCAGCTTGTGTTTGAACCGTTTGTCCGCATGTTCAAGATGAAGTCGGCTGCATAACTCTCAATGCACTGCTTTCCCACCTACGATCGGGTCTATCATTGTATTCTTTTTGGGTTAATTTACTGCATTCGCTTATTATATGGTTTATTGTTTCGTATTTTTGCCTAGAAAGTCTACTGTTTTCCTGTTTGGTCTATTTTAGCTTTGATATGGTTCGTTCTAATCGCGTTGTTCTGTGCAGCGGTCAGTATTAATTATGTTTCGCTGTTCATGTGTCCTTTTCTTAACCATGTCCAGATGTTATCGTGATTCTCTTCTTATGTCATTCTTATGAATCGTCCATGTAGTCCTTTCGCTTCCCAATTTTCTTTTATTATTATTGTTGTTATTATTGTTGTTGTCGTTGTTATTATTATTGTTGTTGTTATTATTGTTATTGTTGGTGTTAATATTATTATTGTTGTTGTTGGTGTTTATATCATTATTGTTTCCGTTGTTATTGTTGTTGTTGGTGTTTATATTATTATTGTTGTTGGTGTTATTATTATTGTTGTCGTTATTATTATTATTATTATTATTGTTGTTGTTGTTATTATTGTTTTATTGTTTTTGTTGTCGTTTTTATTATTATTATTATTGTTGTTTTTGTGTTATTGCTGTTGTTATTATTTTTATTGTTGTTGTTATTATTGCTTTTGTTGTCGTTATTATTACTGTTGTTATTATAATTATTATTTTTGTTGTTGATGTTATTATCATTATTATTGTGGTTATTGTAATTATTATTATTATTGTTGTTGTTATTATTATCATTATTGTTGTTGTTGTTGTTATTATTGTTGCTGTTGTTGTTACTATTATTAATGTCGTTGTTATTATTACTGTTATTGTTGTTGTTGCTATTATTGTTGTTATTATTAATGTTTTTGTTGCTATTATTGTTGATGTTGTTGTCGTTGTTGCTATTATTGTTGTTGTTATTTTTATTATTATTATTGTTGTTGTCGTTGTTTCTTATTGTTAATATTATTACTATTATTATTGTTGCTGTTATTGTTATTATTATTATTGTTATTATTATTGTTATTATTATTATTAGTAATAGTAGTAGTATTTGCTTACTTCGGTGTTTTTACAACTTATGGTGTTCCCTGGAGTCTGAGTGACAAAAATCATCTTCAGATCTTTGTATTCTCCACCTACTTTCGATAACTTTTCAAATTAATCTGCGTTATCGCAACAGCGATTTACCATGGATTTCTCTGGCAGCGACCATTGGAATTTGGGTGGCACTAAGCCTACCCAAGGTCTAAGTCTTTTTAGGACTCATCCATTCTATTTCTGAATTATTAGTAAAAGAATATAAGAATAAAATAAAAATTAAACTACACATATATATATACTAATATCGTACTTTTACAGACATATATTTACACACGCATCCATACATCTATTTGTACGTATATATATATACACACATACACATATATACTTGTATATATATAAATATATAAATAAATACAAACACGCATGCACACATGTACGCGCATGCACATACTACGAATTTAAAACGATCTCAATGTTGAAATATATGATATACCGTTGAACGTTTGATATCGGTACGGATGCCCCATCCTCAGCTAAAACAAACTGACAAAAAATTGAAAAACAATACATATATATATATATACATGTAAATATATACCTACATCTGCACACACACACACACGCACGCACACACACACACACACACACACACACACACACACACACACACATATATATTTATATAAAAATTTAAAACTACTTAATTTACTCACATAAATTTAATATACGAAAGTATAGATTTATGCGTAAGCTTTAAGTATTTACTTCAAAAGTGCTCAATACGTAGGTAGCGCTAGTTAGTAAGTTATAAACGCGGATGAAACGCGGAATATTATGTGTAACTTAATTGCCATATACATTTTATAACTTATATATATATATATATATATATATATATATATATATATATATATATATATCATAAAATAAAATAGACGTTTTTTGTCTATTAATTCTATTTTTGATCCTTTCTAACTTCCGAATAATTCCGAGAAGTGAAGACTGTTATTCGGAAGTTGGAAATGATCGAAAATAGAATTAATAGACAAAAAAAAAAAACGTCTATTTTATTTTATGATATATATATATATATATATATGTCATAAAATAAAATACTCACTAGCATGAGTACCCGGCGTTGCCTGGGTTGACATGAAGTTCTGTTTGGGACACACCTGCTATACTAATCATTTTCATCATGGGAAACGTGAATACCTCCACAACAATTCCAACAATAAAAGAACGGATAAAAACATGTAAATGTAATCGCCTAAAAACGAAGTATGTGATACCCTCTCT
>NC_136502.1:1303553-1311053 GCF_053919585.1 Euprymna scolopes
ATGTAAATGTGAGATTTGTGTGTTTGTGTGTGTGTAGTTGATGATAAGTTGCATTTCGACGCATGTCACTTATGGGCAAGCAACAAAAGAGGTAAATACTGACTCGCACAGCTGATCGCATAAACACGTTTGCATCATTATCTTACGGATACCATCTACTTCCCTCCTATCACCTACACACACACACACACACACACACACACACACACACACACACACACACACACACACACATATATATATATATATATATATATATATATATATATATATGAATGAATGAATAGATGAATGAACGAAGAAAGAAGAAAGTAGCAATAAAGCTAAAACACACATTTATAAATATACCCTCGCACAAAAAAGAATCACTTGGACGCCGATGTCAATATTTAACACGGATGGATTCTCTCAACTTTTTAATAGACGGTAAGAAGATTTTTTTTTCTTTCACTTTTTTTTTCACGTTTTTTTTTTTCAGTTTTTTTCACGTTTTTTTTCCAGTTTTTTTTTCAGGTTTTTTTTTCAGGTTTTTTTTCATTTTTTTTCTCTCATTTTTTTTCTCGTTTTTTTCACGTTTTTTTTCACGTTTTTTTTTTCACGTTTTTTTTTTCACGTTTTTTTTCACGTTTTTTTTTCACGTTTTTTTTCACGTTCTTTTTCACGTTTTTTTCGCGTTTTTTTTTTCACGTTTTTTTTTCACGTTTTTTTTTCACGTTTTTTTTTTCACGTTTTTTTTTCACGTTTTTTTTTTCACGTTTCTTCTAATGCATTTGACTTCTTCAGTTTTCTCGTTTCGTTCTTTGTTTTTAATTTCTTTCTTCCCGTCTTTCTAACTTTCACATGTTTTTTGTGGCTTTTCGTTTCTTTAATTTTCTTCCGTTGTTTTTTTCTCCTTTTCTTGTCTTTCCCTTTATTCGATTTTATTTCTGGTTTCCCAACTTTTCTTTTTTCTTATTTTTTTCTTTTTAATTTCATTTTTGTTTGTTTGAATTTTAAAATGTCTTTGTTTTTCGTTTTCCGCTGTTGCTTTCTCTCTTTCTTCCTTTGTGTTTCTATTTGTTTCTTTCTTTATTCAACTTGTTCTTTCCTTCTTTCTATCTTGCTTTACTTCGTTCTTTCTCTCTTTCTTTATTTCCGTCATGACATCGTTCTCTCTGTCCTTTTTTTTTCTCTCTCTCTTTTTGACTGTTTTTCACGTTTTATTTATTTATTAGTCTATCACTTTTTCCTTTGATTTCCTCTTTCTTTCTTTTTATCATTCTTCCTTTCTAAAGGTTCTTGATTATATACTTCCATATTTAATTTTTTTACAAGGTGGAACGATAAAGTTGTCGCCCTAAAGAAAACACAGCAGCTTTATTTTAAAACTTTTATTGAAAAAAACAAAACAAAAACAATTTAGGTAATTTTGTTATATAGAAGAGCTGATATCTATTTAATGTAGTCACATTCAACCTCAATCTCAATCAACCTCAATCACCGCCTCGATACGGGTCCAGAACTGGGAGCATGCCTTTTCCACGAATGCCGGCGGGAGCTCGGCGAATACTCGGCGGATTGCGGCGATCAGGCTGGTTTTGGTTTTGTGGGAGGTCATTTTGATGATGTTTTCGACGTATGATGACCAAATGAAGTAGTCCAGTGGGTGCAGGTCGAGGGAAGAGGTTGGGCTAGAGAGCGAAGGGTATAAAGTTGTAGCACTCCTTCTAAAGCAAGTCTTGGGTCTCTTTAGACCTGCGGCCGGCACCGAGTCCTACTGCCACACCCAGAGTTTGCCAGCGACCTGCTGATTTCTCAAGGGGATCACCATACATTTCAGCACATCCAGGTACACTTTAGTGTTAACTTTCAAACCGACTTAGAAGATGTGAAATGACATGGTGTGGCCCTCACTTTAAACCACACCAAAGACCATAACCATGGCCGGAAACTTTGTTGAGCTGTACCCTCAAGCGTTGAACCGTTCGGTTTTGCATTTTGAGGATGCTGGCAATGGTCCTGTTGTCATAACTTGGATCAGTAGACAGCATGAGTTGTTCAGCGGCGCATCTCCGATCTCGTTCATTGACTACTGTGTCACTTTGAGACATGATAGAAGACTTCTATCAGTCTTGGGATTTGTATATAACTGATCAAAAAAGGGTCTGCAACAAAAATGAAAACTGGTTTTCATCAAACGGAAATGGAATCATGTCTTTTCTAGGGCAACAATTTAATCGTTCCATCCTGTGCTTTCTATTTTCTCTCGCGCTTTGTCTTTATTTTCGTTTTTCCATTTTTTATAACGTTTTTCAATTTGTGTTCCTTTTCTTCTATGATTCTTTCTTTTCTTTCTTTCTTTTCTTTCTTTCTTTTCTTCCATTTTTATATCTGCTTATTTCGTAAGCCACGATATCTTCACACAATTTTCCTTACGTTTTCTTCCGTATTTTCCTCCCTTTATCCGTCTCATTTTCTGACCATCCCACTTCGGACCCGCCATTTTCAACCCACTGGTCAATCTTATCTTCTTTATTTTCTAGTTTGTAATTCGGTCAGTGTTTCCTGTGTCTACTTTCATGATTTGTTCCTCGGCGGCAACGTTTGAGACATCAATGCACAACTTCATTCGACCTGGGTCCGCGCGCGACGTACCTTCGCGTAGCAGACAATCTGCATTCATTCATATTTTATAGCGTGGAAATCTTTATTTCGTACCCGTTTCAACTTTCTCGCGTGCGCACGCACACACATACGAACACGCGTACACACACATAAACAGAGGCGCACGCGCGCGCACACACACACACACACACACACACACACACACACACGCACACACACACAGAGGCACACACACACATACACACACAGAGGCACACACACATACGCACGCACATATACACACAGTCTTTATGTCTTTATATGTACCTATGAAGCAATCCTATGACTTCATCATATTTATGTAATCGCACGCAATTAAACACACACACACACACACACACACACACACACACACACACACACACACACACACACATATATATATATATTAGTGATGGGACGATTCCAATATTTTTCCCGATTCCGATTCTTTGTAAATCACTTAATATTTAACTATATACTTGTGTGTTTTCTCTAATTACCGTAAAAACACACATGTTAAATGTGCAAATATTTTCCTAATCGTAAAAATATACTGGGGGTGGGGGGAGGGGAGGATGATCTATCGATTTAGCTTCGCTGGTGGTTAAAAATCAATAAATATTTATTATTTTATCATTATTATCAGCAATGGAAGATTTAGCTTTAAACAAAATCAAATAAAAATGACAATTAAAAGAATCGTTTTGGCATCGAAAAATCGGTACAAGTTTTTCCGATTCCAATACCATCAAATATTCAGATTTTTCCGATTACCGATTTCAATTCCGAATAATTGTCCCAACACTGATACATATATATATATATATATATATATATATATATATATATATATATATATATATATATATATATTAGGTTAAAGGTATTCAGACAAGGTTATTAAGAGTGCTCAATAAAAAGAGCCAAATATATTATTTTTATTTATATTACATTAGCATGTTCAGTGTAGCGAGTATGTGATATTTGTCTATATAAACAAAAATAATGTATATATATATATATATATATATATATATATATATATATATATATATATATATATGTACATTTTGAGGACTGGTTTCTTCAGTGAAAGCAACCATTTATTAAGTCACGTGCCGAGGACTACTGGTTTTAAGCGACCATGAGTTAAAAACATATTTAATCTAAAAAGGAAACACTAGATAAATGGATAGTTCTTAATCCGCGGAGTTTCGAAGAATTCTTTTAACTTTCTTGAAGTTTTACATTTGGATTGTACCGTCACTGGATTTTCAATTTTCCACCAGACTATCCATTAATGTGTAATCACCCTTTTCTTCACCATATTCCCTCTGCTTCACTTTTTTTGTTTTCAAGTAAGATCTTTGACTTACTTGTTGTTTCATCAAATACTTCTGCATGCAAAATCCGATCCCGCGTTTTGCTAATTCCTACCCTCTGATAAGAAGGAAAGTATTTCTTCGAAACTCTGCGGATTAAGGACTATCCATTTATCTAGTGTTTCCTTTTAAAATTAAATATGTTTTTAACTCATTTCAAAGTGTTTTTTAACAAATTTATTAACGGTTTGCTCATATTATAAGCTCTATTTCCTATTTGGTTTTATCGAGCTTTTACATCTGGCTGAGATAATTTTATAAATATTAATTCTTTAATATTTATAATATACTTTAATTTTACCTTCTTGGATCATTTTGGTAAATTTAATTGTAATTTTTATTTTATATATATATATATATATATATATATATATATATATATATATATATATGCATGTACATATGTTGGAGTAGAAACACGGAAAAAGTCGGTGTTGACATAACAATAACCGATTGGTTTTACATAATGAAATAAATCTCTAAAAAATGTACCGAAATTAAAACATGCTAGATGAGCTGATTTTAAAAATTGATTACATAGATAGAAGATGTATCGGGGATTAGGAATGGGTATGATTGATCTTATTTTTTATTTATTTTTTTTATTCAATTTTCACCCCAAACAAGGCACAGTGCCACTTTGAAGCAGGGGGCTACTATCAGGGACTTAATTAGCGGGGTCATTATGAAGGGAGATGAGTAGAAAGATGTTTGTTAACATTACACTTGAACTTCTGCATATCATTGCAGTTGGGAAAGCAGAATCCGGGAAGGGAGTTCCAAAGACCCGCAGTTCTGGGGAAGAAACTATTGGAGTAAAAGGCTTTCTTGTACCTAGGGATCTCTACTGTAAAGGGATGAGACTTAGTAGCTTGTCGGGTTTGTCGGGGGTAGTTACGTCGGGGAGGTACAAGTGTTTGCAGTTCGTCAGAGCATTCACCATTAAAGTATTTGTAGACCAGGCAGAGGGATGCAACATCTCGTCGATGGGACAGAGGCTGAAGCCTAGATGACAGTTCAGGACCTATCAGGTTGGCGACTCTCTTTTGAACCCTATCCAGGAGCGAGAGACAAGAAGCAGATGCACCAGCCCAGATGTGACAACAGTACTCCATACATGGGCGAATGGTTGCCTTATAGAGGTATAGGATACTGTCAGGCGTAAGTAGTTTTCTAGCACGGTAGAGGGAGCCAACCTTCCTTGCAGCAGCCTTGGCAATGCTCTCAATGTATCTATTCCAGTTCATATTCCCTGTAAACGTTAGGCCGAGGAGTTTAAAAGAAGTACTTTCAGGTAATGTGTTCTTGGCCATTGCTATTGGTGGTAGAGAAGGTTTCTTGTAGTTATTGAAGGAAACAAGCTTAGTCTTAGCAGCATTGAATGTGACCAACCATTTTTGTCCCCATTCCACTACGGATTGGAGGTCATCCTCTAGTGTTTCTGCCATTTCCTTGGATATGTGTTCATTTGTTTTCCCCTCATATCTGCAGAACGGTGGTTTATAAAAATTGTGGGGTCTGCATTCGCGCCTGGCCCTCAAAGTATGGAAATAAAAAATGAAAAAAAAAACGTTTACAAGGGTTTTTGATATAGATGTACATAAGAATACTTTGATAAGTATGTTCCAACTGGTATAATAAAATTGTGAGGTCTGCTTTCACGCTTGTACTCCACGGAAATATGGCACAAACTTTAAAAAAGACATTTCATATCTAGTTGCGTAAGTATACTTTGATAATTATGTTTCAGTTTGAAGAAATATGGTGTAATAAAATTATTGGGTGTTCGTTCGCGCCTGACCTCCATAGAATGTAAATGTGTCACAAAGTTTAACAAGGTTTTTTAAAAGGGGTGAGGGTCCACAATAACACCTTAACTTGTATCTTAATTCACGTTAGCCTTTATTTATTTTTTTGAGTTGAATCATATTTTGTCGAATAAATTTACCTCATAAATTCACGTTCTTATTAAAGTGAAAGCCCCCCCCCCCTAAAGTCGGAACTTTAGATAATTCTCGACACAAGTTTTGCATAATTCTGTTTTTTTCCTTCTCCACTTGCACGTGGCACTCTTTCGAAAATAGATAAATAGATAAATAATAAAAAATAAGAACGTTACTTGTTATCGTGTCAAAAGAAGGAAAAAATCCTGCTCACGTGATCACGTGTCTTTTTAAAAACATTTACATAAACTTTTTATTTTTATTTATATATCTGTTTAAGCTTTTTTGTCAGTGTACGAGAAGGAATTCAGTTGATTACAACCCTTTCTGCGTGTTCTTTACATTACAATAGTACAACTCTGAATCCGACGGCGCAATACTACACCGTTCAATACTGTAAAACTGAAACGAAGCTGTTCTGCTTGAAAAGGGCGGCATTTTCTTCTTATTCATATTCATATCGATTCTTTGCTAAAAAAAAACTAAAGTAATTACGTGTTTACGTTTTTCATATCCCATTTTGCTGTTTCGGATTATTTTACTAAAGTAAGTAAAGCTTCATTATTTTTCAAAACTGTTTTTGTTTCTTTGTTTTTCTATATTTCGTCGATATTATTTCGTAAGAGTGTTTAGCAGAAAAGCCAACAAACGACTAATCGAAAAATATATATGCAAGAAATAAATGTTACCATAGTCAATAAAAGTTCAGTTCATGTTTTTTTTTGTTTTGAAATAGTTTTTAATGCTCTTTACTTGAAATAATTTAAGCGAACCGAAATTAAAACAAAATTTGAGGCGATAACTACTTAAATGAATTTTTATATAAACTACACATGCCATAATCGAATATTCCTCAAGCACAAAATAACGGAAAACATTAAAATATGTTTATAAATATTCCTTACGTTGTTTTAAATTGTTAACACAGAATGCTTAGGTGCCCCTCCTTCAAATTGAAAACGGGGCTCTGCATTTCTAAGTCGCTGCCATTTTGATTTTTTTTTTAAACCGGTTCGTGAATTAAAAAAGATTTTTTTTTTACAAACTATTTAAAAATACAAACCAATTAACTTTTCTACCATAAATAAGTAACTTTTATTGACTATTGTAACATTTAGTTCTTGTATATTTATATCATTATATATATATATATATATAACATTTTCTCTTTGTAAGGAAACATCATTTTGTTGGTCACTCTTGGCTACGAATGGAAACAAAGTTAATATAAAAAAATATATTTTCGCGAAAATTATCTTTACTTTCCTCATATTTTGCTTAAGGTAAAATTTTTGAGTATCAAAACCAATCTCTTTACAACCCCCTCCTTTTCATAACCTATCATACTTTCATCAATCACAGTCCATTTTCTGTAGGCTGTTTTTGAACCCAGTCAACGAGGGGTACTTCTGCTAGTATACATACATACATACATGCATATATATATACATATATATATATATATATATATATATATGTATATATATAGATGAAGTAACTGAAACATAATATATATATGGTCCCGACAACCTATATATATATATCACTAA
>NC_136502.1:1316053-1411053 GCF_053919585.1 Euprymna scolopes
ATTTCAAATGTTTAGACCAAAATTGGCTGAGTAATTTGGTAGAGACCGCAAAGGTCAAATTGGTTTTAACTTTGACCTCAATTTTGACCCTTAACATTTATTTTTTTGGACTAAAATCAAGTTAAAACGTTTGATCCATGTCCAAGTAACCTCTAAAATTTGAAGTGTTTAGACCCAAAATTGGCGGAGGAGTTTGGTAGAGTTTTCAAAGGTCAAATCGACAGCCGAAAACGGATTAAAAAGATTTTCCCAAATCTCAATACCCTTTATGTCAAATCTCGGGTTTGTAGACTGAAAAGTAACAGAGTAGTTTAGTAGAGAAATGTACACACACAGACACACACAGAGACAATTTCACTTATATATGTATATATATATATATATATATATATATATATATATACACACATTTCCAGTGTTATTTAAAAAAAATAAATAAATAAAAAAAATAAATGTTTTTGAATGATTTTATTGTTGGTGTAATGATGTTAACACTATTTTAAAATTGCCAATGAATATCGAATTAAAGTTACTTTCTGGATTGTTTTGAGATTTTACTTTTATTCAAATCTATACGAGCTGGAAGATTCGGATTTGCTTGGGATTTAATGATAAACACTGTGTTCTCTTACACTATGTTCTTAACTCAATATTTGTTTCCATTTTACACTTTCTTATTTCCCCTATTTAATATAGAAGTTAAAATTTTAAACTACAGGGTGGTCAAAAAGTCAGGTAACATTTTAAAGAAAAACGATATTAGCAATACACGTATATTTAAGTACCATACATTGAAATATAAAATGAAACAAACATGAAATATGTTTATTTTGTTAATTGTCGTCCATTTCTCTCTATCAATCGCTGGAAGCGATTAACCACTGATTGTGTAACACGTATAATTACCTGACTTTTTGACCACCCTGTAGTATCTTATAAATTTTTAAACTAGTATTTTATACATTTTAAAACTAGTATCTTATACATTTTTAAACTAGTATTTTATACATTTTAAAACTAGTATTTTATACATTTTTAAACTAGTGTTTTATACATATGGTTTAAATTTCATTAAAATTAAATATATGCATTTGACGTTTGAAGGACACGTTTACCTCCATTTTAGGTAGCACATACAGATGCGCACGTAGATATTTGGGATTCTTTTCATTGCCTTCTCATAGAATTTAATATACCTTATGTAAATGTCATCTACATAGTAATACGATAGTGTGTTATTTATCTATTATTTATTAGAATAATTTTAGAACACAAAACCTTGTGGTTAGAAACAACTCATCAGCGGCTATAAAAACGTTGGAACAAACCAATGTAGTTCAAATGCTCTATGGGAAAATGTAACTCCGAAAATAATACATACATTGGGCATACAATGACAAAGTTGTCCCGGCGAATAACCATGCATCTAAATAATACTAGTTTTATATATAAACATTTGATAAAAGAACATAACTGTCGTCTCTCCAATTTTAGAAAAGTTCTCGTTGACAACATAAAAATGATACAACATGAAAATAATATTAAAAAATTAAAAATTCTTGAAGTGTTATATATTAGAACCTTTCAACCCACTATAAATGATATCGCATTCGAGAAAAGCAGTAACGTTCTAAAATGTCTTGCGTAGTTCGCAGTGGACGGATTTAGTTATTGGTGTCCACGAACTTACTGATTTTAATACTTGAATTTTAATCGATCTATATTTTGAATCGACTTTTCATCGACTCTATATATTTTAACTTCTCATCACCCAACGCCGTTTACTGTATATTTTGATTTTTTAGTCTTTTAATTCCCATTTTCCCTCCTTCGCACTTTTACTTCAACACCTGAAGATGATTCATGGAGGAATCGAAAGCGCTCGTGGCAACAACTATGGAAATTTCATTAATATTTGTGATTTTGATATAAAAAAGATTATACGTAAAATCGAAAAATTAAAAAAAAAAATGAATCATAAAACAGAGTGTCTCCGTTGCATTTAATAATATTTGCTTGAACACACACACACACACACACACACACACACACACACACACACACACACACACACACACACACATATGTGTGTGTGTGTTTGTGTGTGTGTGTGTGTTCAACACAACTTTTAACATTTAAAATTGTTCTCATTTAAGTGATTTGTGTCTTTTATAGAGATGAAAGAAAATTCCTTTCATCATTCTATAATATAGCGCCACAATTGGTAGTTGGAGACAATCGAATAATTTTTTTTTTCTTTGCATAATTTTCATGATTTCTATTGATTAAAATAAAACACGCACAAAACATACAAAAAGCGAAACACGTATCAATATTAGCTTTTCGATTGCTCCTTGCCTATATATATATATATATATATATATATATATATATATATATATATATATATATATATATATATATACATATATATATATATCAAATAATAGTCATTTAGTAAAATTAAAAATTTATGACGTGAAATGGTTAAATTTCAAATCTAAAGATTTTAATGTAAAACAAATAATACATTTGAAATATTATATTTCACATGTATTCTTTGCTCTATCTTGTATATCGACCAATCTTTATTTAGATGGTATAGTCTTTATAGAATATTACTGCCTATAATATTTTATAAGACCTATAATCACAGGTTTCAATACCGGTTGATTGTTAGATAATTTTATTCTGAAGTGTGTGTGTATATATATATATATATATATATATATATATATATATATATATATATATATATATATATATTCTTGGATTCTGTTTTTTTCTTCTTATATCCTCTGGCATCAAAACATTACAAAGCTTTTACCATGATATTTCTGTTTTCTGTTCAAGTCCCCCCCTCCCACAAAACACACCATACACAGACGCACATGTGCACACACATGCAAACACGTATATACTCTTACGGAACAATGTTTCTGCTTATTCAAACTAGCGTAATTGCTATAACACTTTTTTATACCATAATATCTACCAAATCCATTTCACATCGGACAATAAAAATAAAAGGCAAAACACTCTGCATTGACAAGGACAATTTTCGAAAGTTTAGAATGAAAATAAATGTTATTCATATTAACAAACACATTGCTATATATATATATAATAAAAATTACAATTAAATTTACCAAAATGATCCAAGATGGTAAAACTAAAGTATATTATAAATATTCAAGAATAAATATTTATAAAGTAATCTCAACCAGATGTAAAAGCTCGGTAAAACCAAATAGGAGATAGAGCTTGGATTATACCGTCATTGGATTATTTACCTTTCACCAGACTATCCATTCACGTGTAATCACCTTTTTCTTCACCATATTCCCTCTGTTTCACTTTTTGTTATCAAGTAAGATCTTTGACTTACTTGTTGTTTCATCAAATACTACTGCATTCAAAATCCGATCCCGCATTTTGCTAATTCCTACCCTCTGATGAGAAGGAAAGTATTTCTTCGAAACTCCGCAGATTAAGGACTATCCACTTATCAAGTGTTTCCTTTTCAGATTAAATATGTTTTTAACTCTTTTTCAAAGTTTTTTTTAAACATGTTTATTAACTGTTTGCTCCTATATATATATATATATATATATATATATATATATATATATATATATTATATATATATATATATTAAAATACAGAATAAAAGAACGACAATACGGATATGTGTACTAATGCGTATAGATTTAATCGTTCATTCAATATGGATATTACGTGAATAGTGAGATATTGCAAAGCCTAATGCTATTGTAAGTCTATTTCCCTCCCTCCACAGTTTCAGTGTAATGCGCTTTCCTTTTCCTCTCCTTATTATTTCGCTCCCAATGTAGTCATTGCATCCACAATATGTTACCAGGCATCTTCTCTCATCTTTTGACGAGAAGCACTAAGCTTTGAAATGCCATGGTATAAAGAGTTTACTCATCCAACATTCCTAATTGGTGTAGCGTTCATATTGGATAAACGATTATATTAAATATGTATTAGTATGTATGTTTATATTGTTTTCTTATTTTCTTTATATTCTCTCTCTCACTCTCTCTGTCTCTGTCTCTCTCTATCTATCTATCTATCTATCTATCTATATATATATATATATATATATATATATATATGCATATATACATATATATACATAAGAGCAATATATATACATATATATATATATATATATATATATATATATATATATATATATATATATGCCCGGCGTTGGTTGGTCATCAAGTATGCTTAAGTATGATATGGTATTTTAATTTGGTACTCTTGCATAATTTGACCCGGATCCTAGTGATTTCCCGTCAAGCCCGGATCGGGCGAGACCGGCAATCATCAGTGACAGCCGAGCGGCGTAACAGACGCAGGTTAAGGAAAAAAAAGCAAAAAAAAAGGTTGTTCACCCGTATAATTGTTAGGTGTAAATACAATTTTTGTTTAATTATTAGTATTATTTTTTTTTATCAAAAATATTGATTTAAAAAAAAAAAAAAATTTTTTTTTAAACGATTGTTATTTGCTGGCGGAAGAACTTTCTGGAGAGGAGGAAATTTCCTTAGGAATCTTTTGCTTTGTTCGACTGTTGATCGGTCGTCAACAGCAAAGAGAGAGGTGATTGGGCAGAGGAAATAAAAGGAAGCTCCCCAACCGGGTAGCTTTCGGAAATATGATTTATGATGGAGACAAAAGGATAGTTTCCAAATTTTTGTCTCCACATAAATTCTAGTAAATACGTATCCAGAAGTTCCCGGTTGGTCCCGCATTCTTGCTTGTTACGCTATTTCGCTTCCTTCCACATCCTCTCGACATGGTTCGTTGTTGCCTTTGTCGTAGGGTTTACAAAGTGAATACTGATCCCTCTCCTTCAACTTTGTTATAGGCTTTCCAACAGTCGGAAACTACTGTTGTACCCGGCAGAATATATTTTTTTATTATTGGTAGGAGGGTTTCGGCGTTTCGATTTGGGATGGTGACCCCCCAAAAAACCCTTGTCGGTGATATCATAGCCACCGATGACCCAAAGCGGTTCGAGGATTCTCCCAACATTATATTTCCTCCGGTTGAATAAGGATTCGTCTATTTCTACAGTGTGCCCTGGGCCTCCTATCTGCCTAGGATTCCTCAGGAAATACTCCTGACAAATTTACCTCAGAAAGTTCTTCCAATCCGTGTACGTGTGTTCGGATATAACACCGTATTCTCTCTTAATATTTTTTAGTGTCGCCATTTCGAAGGCCCATAAATAGATTATTTTCACTATAGTTGCAATATCCAAATTGGAACGTGCAAAAAAACGATCCTGTGCGCAATGACACCCACTGTCTACACTGACCACTGGTACACCGCCAAGAGAAGACACCCTTTACGCAATTTCTTTTTTTTAGTAAATATTTATGATTACATTTGTTGCATCTGATTCTTTGGGAAAGCAATTTCTTTCCCTGACAAAAGGAAATTGTCTGCATCAGCGTTTCCATTTGTTTTTCAATCATGCACAGATTTATTTCCATGGCTGTCATTTTTTTTCAGTAGTTACTTTCTTCCAATTCGATTGTCGTCTGCTTACAGTTACAAACTAAAGTCGGATTAGCGTTTCAACATTTGAACAACGCTTGGCGGACGCCGATGATTGCCGGTCTCGCCCGATCCGGGTTTGACGGGAAATCACGAAGATTCGGGTCAAATTATGCAAGAGTACCTTTAATTTATACAGATTTCATATTTATTATTATAGAGCTAGTTCTCTATTGATTTTTATATTATACTCAATATATAGTAATGCTTTTATAAGTTTATATAAAATATGAGTTGGGTGCCACCAGAGAGGATTGAAACATTGATACACTTAATGCTCCAGCGTTATTTGCTACATCTGAGCTAAGACAACATGCATATAAAGGCTTTACAATTATTATATTTATATTATATTGTTGTTTATTCTTCATAAACTATAGAAGCTGCACATTAATTTGTTGAGCTTTGTATTATGCCGATAAGTCTCCTCTTAAAGAATCGATCTTATTCTTTTAACTTCCTCATAATTATTACTCTGATTGTTTTGATACCTAAAGACACTAGTGTTTCATCATTTCAGGAAGATTCAGTGCATAGAGTTACGATTAAAGCCAGTCGGCAGATTCGAACCTAGCCACAAAGCCACCTCTGACTACATTAGCAAGAAACAGGCCATACGGCCAACATTAATCGCGAGAAATGCAGTTTTTTTTGTTTTTTTTTAATTACATTTTCACCCCAAACAAGACACATTGCCACTTTGGTGTAGGGGGCTACTATCAGGGGCAACAACTACTGTGGTACTATGTAGGTGTTTGGGCAGCAAGATGTCGGTTCACGTTACACTTAAACTTCTGCACGTCAGTACAGTTGGGGAAGCAGGAACCTGGAATGGAATTCCAAAGTCTAGCGGTTCTGGGAAAGAAACTACTGGAGTACAAAGATCTTTTACATCTAGGGATCTCTACAGTGTGGGAGTGGGATTTAGCAGCCCGTCGGGTTTGTCGAGGCTGTCACGTCGTGGAGGCACAAGTGATTGCAGTTCGTCAGAGCATTCACCATTAAAATACTTGTAGAACAGGCAGAGGGATGCAACATTTCGGCGATGGGACAGAGGCTGAAGCTTAGATGACAGTTCAGGGCCTATCAGTTTTGCGACTCTCTTTTGAACCTTGTCAAGGAGCGAGAGACTAGTAGCAGATGCACCAACCCAAATATGACAGCAATACTCCATACATGGGTGACTGGTGGCCTTATAGAGGTAAAAGATACTTTCGGGAATTAGTAGTTTTCTAGCACGGCAAGGAGTTGAAATTAACATTTATATTAAAACGTAACGATCAAAGTCCGGTGAGAATAATCTTAAAGATATGACATTATGATCTGCGTGTATATATATATATATATATATATATATATATATATATATGAAAATTAAAAGGAAATTAAAATAACCCCTTCTATATATTCCTTTTGTCAAGCAATAAATTCTTAAATCGAATATGTGTCTCTATATGTTGTTTTTTCAGAATTTAAAATTTAACCACGAAACTTATATATTGCTCTATTCTTAAATATTGAGCTTTTCCTTTTTGGCTAGGATCTCCTTGAAAGTATTACTTGAAGTAATATCTATCAGGATTTTTCATCTGAACTATCAGTGTCTTATATATATATATATATATATATATATATATATATATATATATATATATATATATATATATATATATATATATGAAGACGATTGATGGAAACCTGGAATTGGAACCTTTTGGGTGTGTCGACATCGATAACAGAATCGGAAAAATTTGTGACTATCTTCCGTTTCCAAAAACGGTTTCATTAATTGTATTTTTTATTTGATTTTATTTAAAACAAAATCTTTCACTGCTGTTAGTAATAAGGAAATAATGAATATTTATTGATTTTAAATTGTCAGTAAAACTTAAATCTATAGATCATCCACCACATGAGTATTTTTCGCATGAGAAAATACCTGCATATTTAACAAATGTTTTTACGGTAACCAGGAATGAATAACAATTTTTTAGTTAAATATTTAGATTCATAGAGAATCGAAATCGGCACTTGTAGCAGAATCGGAAATATAGTACGGAATAGGCAAAAATATTTGAATCGTCCCATCACTAATACATATAGATACAGGGTGAACAACAAAAAAAAAAAAACGGATCTCAACTCTAACTAGAATTAGGCCTCGTTTCTTAGTGTTTTGTCCGAATTAAATGAAACTTTGGTCATAACTAGTTTATTATATTCAAAACATCAAATCAAAACACTAGGGTCTTTAGCCTTTTTTTTTCTCCGTTTACTGTAAAATGCTAAAAAAACAATTGAATGTCCTCTGTTTTTGTTGGGTCACCCTATATATATATATATATATATGTATATATATATATATATATATATATATATATATATATATATATATATATATATGGCGGAAATTAGATTCCAGTTTTCACAAAATGCTTTTATTTTTATTTTCATATTTAGTTTGTTTTTATTTGTAATGAAGCGTCTGTCACGTTTAAAGATTACCAAACTATGGCAGAAGCGTTACGTCGCAGCGGGATCGGAGGAAGAGGAAAGAAAAAACACAGAAAAAATACGTGGCAGAAAAGAGACATTTTTAAGCACTTTTCGAAACGGGTTTTAACCACGTAGCGGCATGGCAGTAACTTTGCAGGATTCATTTATCCTCCGAACTGTTAACAATATTTTCTGTATAGAGTGGAAACGACCGGTAATAAATGTCTGTTGTTTTTCAACTGAAACGATCTCGTGGCAAATTTCATTCTTTTTCTCCTTTTCGAAGTTTTGCTACACAACGTAGCATCTGTGTTAAAGTGTAGCGACTGCGTTACAGAAGATTATTAGGTGCCGTTTTCGTAAAAATATGCTCAAAATGAGAAAAAGTAAGACTGCGAGTGAAGTAGAAAGTCAGAGGAGCATGGTAGAAATGAAAAATGACACGGGGACTGTATGTCTTCCATTCTTTTCTTTTGAGTCTGATAAATCTCATCCGTGTGCGTTTGCGTGTTTCTATGTTCGTATGTTTGTATGTGTATGTGTTAGTATGTTTATATGCTTGTATGTGTTTGTGTTTTATGTTTGTATGTTTTATGTGTATGCGTTTGTTTGTTTTCATGCGTATGTATTCGTATCTTTGTATATGTTTGTATGTTAGTATGTGTATGTGTTTATATGTTTGTATGTATTTGCATGTTTATATATGTATGTGTTTGTATGTTTGTATGTGTATTTGTTTGCATGGTTGTATGTATGTTTTTATGTTTGTATGTATACGTGTTTGTATGTTTATATGTTTGTATGTGTATGTATTTGCATATTTGTATGTTTATATATTTGCATGAGTATGTGTTTGTATGTTTATTTGTTTTTATGTGTATGTTTTTGTATGTTTGTATGTGTGTGTACGTGTTTGTATGTTTGTATGTGTTTGTATGTCCGCTAAAAACTTTTTATTCATCCGTATCGAACAAGCACGGACTTGGTATCGTTGGAAAGAGCGATCTCTGGGACACATAATATTGAAAATTATTTTTAAAAATCGTTAATTATTTATGTAAAAATATCGATTTGTTTTAAAATGTTAGTTTTGACACAGTTTATTTATCGCGTAGTTTCATTTTAAAAACTGAATTTGCAACGTCATAACATCTGTGTCATCCTGATCTGGTCGATAATGTGTTCGCTTACGAACTTAACTTTTAAAAATTCGCGTCCAGCATCCGGCATTTTTTCATTTTTCTCTTTCCTATCATTTAAAATTCTCAACTTTCTGATGCGCACCCATGGCAATCAAGTCTCGTCTTTTCGTTTGTTTAAATCGTATTTTACGACCGGGCAACGCCAGACCACCCGTTAGCAGAATATTAAAGAGGAAATAGGTTATGCTCATTTGACATTCGGTTTTAAATAAAAATTTATAATTGGACATATTTATATTTCTGTAAATATGTATTACGACTATTCGAATTATATCCAACTCCCAGCTGAGAATACTAAATATCTCCAGTATGTTTTTTACGGATTATTAAAGTTTTAAAATTTTTAAAAAGAAGAAACACAAGATACGTCTAATTATTAGCAAGTGATATGCTAAGTGACATATATATATATATATATATATATATATATATATATATATATATATATATATACTTTTCATTTGTAAGTTTTGCGTTTATTTTCGATATTTTTTACTTGGATTATTGTAAATCTAATACCGAATACAAAAATATAAGTCTATAAAGTCAGCTTTAATTTTAAGACTAATGGCAAGCGAAATTGCTTGGTGGTCAAGTAAAACACTGAACATTATTCGTTAATCTTAAAACTGAAGTACTTTTTATGCATCGCCGCTGTGGTAGAAAGATAAGTGTACACTAAGCATTTAAAGTTCTTAAAATCCTTTGATATAGAAATGAAGGAGGTGGATAACTACGAATTTGTACAAAAGTTTCTGAGAGCATTCCGATAACGATGATAATGATGGAATGTTACTTAGTCATGAAAGATGAAGAGGACATTGAAGTTAGTGGTGGGGTTCGTGATGGTTTGGTATACGAACGAAGTAGTTAAGTGAAAGGCGTGGCAGACATTAGCAGTAGTAACTGAAAAGAAGATAAATGATAACGTCAAACCCTATTTCTGCTGGCGATATTGGAATGTGATAAAACAGGACAATGCAATAATTGTTTCATAATATGTTCATACCCGATTAAGTCAGAGCACGAATAATAGCTCTGGCCCTTTGAGTCGGTAGGCAACTGTAATTGTTTCGAATAAGGCAACTGTAATTGTTTCGAATAAGGCAACTGTAATTGTTTCGAATAATCTCACCACAAGTGGGTGCGCAGTTAAGAGAGAAATAGGCTGTAAGACTAAAGAAAAGCTTATATTAACTAGTGTTTCTCGAATAATCTCGCAACAAGGGCCTGATCAGCTAAGCGGCAAATGAATCTTAGAATTAATCAAGAGGTTATGCTTACTAGTTTGGTTATGAATTTCGGAGAGGAAGTTTTTATCAAAAGCAAACTAATTTGTCAGTCGGCGTGCAAATCTATCAAACTAACACAAAGAGAGAAATAGATTAATAGATAATTGGAAGGTTAGTTGGGAAGGATAGAAAGTTGTAGAATAAATTGAAAAACAAATGCATAAAAGCTCAAAACGACCAATGTGAAATTGTCTATATAAGTAGTAAACAACTTATTTTATTGCAAAAAATAACCCGTTTAAGTGTAGGGGAACCAAAGAAAGACCAAGCAATATCAAAGACTGTTCAACCGAACTTAATTTGATCTTGCCTCAATTTAATTGGCAATTTAATATTTTGTTAACATTCAAAACTAATTTTAATCTTATACAACAACGCGGAAACATTTTTTAAAGTACAGAAACTGCGTTCTCGCTATTTAAGCAGTTAACTGAGTTTTTCTTTTGAACGATTTAAAACGTTGTTTTTAAATATTTAGAAAAATACGTTGAAATTCCCCTTTTGCATTGTAAAAAAGAACAAATATCAAAAAGGAAATTCTTATGAATAAAAAGATATAAAATGAAAAGGTCGAACAAACTATACGATTAGATTTTTTTTAACGTTTCAGATTTTTCTTGTTTTCTTTTATTAACTCGACGCAGGTTTCAATAAATTCTTGTAAATATTTTTGGCATTGTCAGGTATCTAACAAAATCACTGACATATATACGTCACAGCCAGATCGGTGGAAGAAGAAAAAAGAACGTGGCGGAGAGAAAGACTTTTAAGCACGTGTCGGCACGGCAGAGTTTTTTAAACTGCGTGGCCGTACGATAGAAATTTTTTAACAGAATACATGACTCAGTTATCCCCCGAACTTTTAACAAGAACTTCGCACGAACAAAATAATATTGTAATACAACTAAGGGGAAACATTTCGGTTATGAAAATGTCGGTACCGTAGGTTTAACCGACATAAATCCAGTTCAAACAGACTGAAGTATATAGAAGCTAGAAATAACGTTAAGAAAGAAATAGCGACAGCTAAGAGAGAATTTACGGAAACCACTAAAAAGCGCATCGATCCACAAGAATTAGGAACTCGAGAATTCTGGAAAATATACAACAGTGTAGTAAATAATGGGCAATCAACAATTCCCCCACTAACCAACAATCACGAGGTTGTCTCCTCAGCAACAGACAAGGCTAACATGCTTGTCAGTCGGTTTGCTTCAAACTCCACACTGGACCTTTCCAACCACCCCCTACCTGACTTTCCTATGCGGACAGACACCACGCTAGACGATCTTAAACCACCCCTGCTCAGGTGCAGGTTATCATAAAAACCTTGACACTTCAAAAGCATGTGGACTCGATCTCATCCCAGCTGTGCTATTAAAAAAGTGCTCAGCCGAAGTAGCTCCAGTTCTCTCCAAACTCTACAACAAATGCCTTAATGAAGCTTGCTTTCCGGGCTGTTGAAAAACTGCTTCTGTTGTACCAGTATTCAAGAATTCTGGCGAAAGGACTGACCCATCAAATTATCGCTCCATTAGCCTCCTCCCACTTTTTGCCAAAATATTTGAGACCTTAATTAACCATGCTCTAGTCCATCACCTTACAGATGCTAAACTTCTGACTGACAAACAATATGGATTTAGACAAGCCCGTTCCACAGCAGACATCCTAACTGTAATGTCTGAATGTATATACCATTCACTGGACAAAGCGGGGGAGGGCAGAGCGGTAGCTCTAGATATATCTAAGGCTTTTGACAGGGCATGGCATGAGGGTCTCCTCAGGAAAATTAGATCATACGGTATCACTGGTAGAATACTTAACATAATTAAATCCTTCTTAGATAAGAGAAAAATCCAGGTTGTCCTCGACGGTCGTACATCTAAACAATATGATATAAATGCGGGGGTGCATTTGTACCTCTATTGTTCCTGATATTCATAAATGACCTCCCCGACAGAATTGCCTCTGAGATGGGTATATATGCTGATGACACTACACTCTATAGCAGGCACGACAGGAAGACGAATGGACACATTTCTAAAGAAATGGCAGAAACACTAGAGGAAGACCTCCAATCTGTTGTGGAATGGGGACAAAAGTGGTTGGTCGCGTTCAATGCTGCCAAGACTAAACTAGTTTCATTCAATAATTACAAGAAACCCTCTCTACCCCTATAGCAATGGCCAACGACTCTTTATCTGAGAGTACATCTTTCAAACTGCTTGGCCTAACGTTCACAGGAAACATGAGTTGAAACAATTACATTGAAGGCATTACCAGGGCCGCTGCAAGAAAGGTGGGCTCTCTCTACCGTGCTAGATAACTACTAACACCCGAAAGTATCCTATAAGGCCACCATTCGCCCATGTATGGAGTATTGCTGTCACATCTTGGCTGGTGCATCTGCTACTAGTCTCTCGCTCCTTGACAAGGTTCAAAAGAGAGTCGCAAACCTGATAGGCCCTGAACTGGCATCTAAGCTTCAGCCTCTGTCCCATCGACGAAACGTTGCAGCCCCCTGCCTTTTCTACAAGTATTTTAGCGGTGAATAATCTGACGAACTGCAATCACTTGTGCCTCCACGACGTGACAGCCTCGACAAACCCGACGGGCTGCTAAATCCCACCCCCACACTGTAGAGATCCCTAGATGTAAAAGAGCTTTTTACTCCAATAGTTTCTTCCACAGAACCGCTAGACTCTGGAATTCTATTCCAGGTCCCTGCTTCCCCAACAGTTCTGACGTGCAGAAGTTTAAGTGTAACGTGAACCGACATCTTGCTGCCCAAATCCCTACATAGTACCCCAGTAGTTGTTGCCCCTGATAGTAGCCCCCTACACCAAACTGGCAATGTGCCTTGTTTGGGGTGAAAATGTAATAAAAAAATATATAAAATATAAATAAAACAACTGAATTTATTGTTGAAAATATATCCCGTTTAAATGTGGTGGAGTTACTGTATATAGTGGAACGCATTAAAAACATAACAGCGGGTTATAGTTGCAGACTAAGATAATTGACTCCGAGGGTAAAAGCTGGAATGTGACCATGTTGTCTCCGGTTCGGGGAAATACGTCAGGCGGCTTGGTGTGGAAATGACCGTTAATAAATGCCTTTTCCTCGACTAAAAAAAACTCGTGTCCAATTTCTTTTCTTTGTTTCTTTACTAGACTTTTATATACAATGTCGGGTCCGTATTAACATGTAACAACTTTTTCTTGTGCATATGAAAGATGCTGCTATCGTATTTACCACAGGCAGATAAATATGGACAGTTACCAAAGTCGCTAGAAAAATGATTGGATCATTCTACTGCTCTAGTTGATATCTCACTGCTGATAGAATTTTCTACCTGTATAAGAACCAAACATGTCCTAGGATGGAGTATTGTTGCCATATCTGGACAGGAGCTCCTCGGGGCTTCCTATCCAGCCTTGACAAAGTTCAAAACCGACTTCGTAATCTAGTAGGTGATGCATTTTTCTTTTCCCTGCAACCTCTTTCCCACAGAAGGGACATTGCGAGCCTGTCTCTGTTCTATCGTTATTTTTATGGCAAGTGTTCGAATGAGCTCCAATCTATGATCCGCGCTCCCCAATCTTTAACAAAAAAAGCTCCACTCGTCTAGTCAAAATCAGTATCAATAATTTCCCCCATATTCATAACTGATACAAATATAAAATATCTGCATGACTACAAAAGTGCATTGTCTAACCATAAGAGATACCGACGATGACTTATGAAAGGTGAAAACTTCTCATGGTATAATAAATCAATTGAATGTAGACAAATTATAAGATCAACAAAATTTGATGAAAAAACAACCAATCGATATAAAAGGCGTCCATCTCTTTCAACATCGTTTATCTAATTGAATATTCACGGCTGCCAAGAAAACACACTCACATAAAATACACATACACGCAAACATACACACATACATATGCACACATATTTATGTGTGTGTGTGTGTGTGCGTATGAATTGCACGTATACGTCTCTGAACTACTTGATTGTTTATTTACAATATTAATTTGTTTATATGCTAAAAAACAAATAACAACCGAAAACATTGATATTAATAAATGGTTGTTTAAATACATATTTGCATGGGCTTCCAATATCCATACATGCATGCACGCACGTACACACACACACACACACACACACACACACACACACACACACACATAAACAAACATACACACACTACACACACACACACACTCTCTCTCTCTATCTCTTCACCACACATGTATTTCTTATAACAAAAACTACAAGTATATTTTCAGATAATCTACTGGTATTTCATTTCTTCAAATTATCCCTAGGAAATCTTTGATAAACATTTTAGTTTTCTTCATTTTTATCTTACCATCGCGTTGGAGTATTATTTTCATAATGTTCACACACACACACACACACACACACACACACACACACACACACACACACACGCACACGCACACGCACACGCACACACGCACAAGTATTTATCAGTTAATGCGTAAAATATAAAAGTTTATGTCTTTACTTCATTTATTTTTTGGAAGACGTGTAGAAATACAAAATCTAATTCGAAAAAGACTTCGATCTTTCTCAGTGTAATAAAGGTGATGTGCGTGTACGGGGAAGGAGGCGGTAATTTAAAGAGGTTCTCAATACCGGAGTAGAGCAGGGTATACACTTTATCTGTTTTTACATCAGCAGTAATATGTTGCTACACAGTCATGAGCATGTTTCGATCAGATAGTTACCAGTAACTAGAAACCTCATCAAGCGATACAGCTTATGCGAAAGCAAAGTTTGCAATAAAAACATCAGGTCTTCTCGTTGCAGGGAGTTAATATCAGGAGGTTCCGTCAAATATTGTGAAAAATAAGATTTGGTTGTATGTGAATAAAACCTAATGGGGGTGCAGATTCGAGTCTTTGTTGAGATATAGGAATGAATGGGAAAAGATGGTGGGGATTAAAGATTGAGATAAAGGTAATAGAAGACTAGAAAGAATAGTATTCGTACGCGTATGTGATGGCCGCACCAAACCTTAAACATACTAGTGTGTATAGGTTCAATTAGCAGGGAAATTCGAATTTTGACATATATACGCTAACAGGAGTTTTTATAACTGAATAATTTTTATAACTGAATAATTTTTATAACTGAATAATTTTTATAACTGAACAATTCCGATTAAATAATCGGAATTATTCAGTTATAAAAATGCGCTTTATTTGACTATAATTTTTATGTGGTCTGAAAAATGTACAACTAGCGTTGCCATCTTGTATATCCCCGCCCTATCACTATCATTCTTACACACATCAGTGAAAGGGTTAAGAGATAAGAAGAATAGGAAAAGATGCAAGGGAATAAAGAAGAAAAGAAAAAAGGAAGAAAGGAAGAATGACAGAAAGGGAAAGAGTAAGAATGAAAAGGTAAAACCATAAATAATTTATTTATGGTGATTCTAAGGCATGCGATTCCTCTTCTTACTTGTCCCCTAATCCCCGTTCACTCCCCCACTCCCACTCCCATTTCCCATCATAGCTTTTTTACTTATTTACTACGCGAAGCTTTGAAAATTGTATAGCAATAATAATAATAATAATAATAATAATAATGATAATAATAATAATAATAATAATAATGATGATAATAATAATAATCAGATTAATAATAATAATAATAATAATAATAATAATAATAATATAATCTTAAAATCCATATAATTGATTTATCTCCATTCTTAGATATAATCAACTACTCTAATTGTGATAATGGCAATTAAAATAGAAGATAATGGCGGATAAACAGGTTGGTGACTGTGATATTTATGATAATTGATGATGATAATTTTAATAATAATTATATTGGTTAATAATAATAATAATAATAATAATAATAATAATAATAATAATAATAATGGGAAGAAAGTGTTTAAAGTAAAATTAAAAAATACAAAAATGTAAAGAATAATGGATTTCTAAAAAATAGAAGATGTAAACGGCAAAAGATAAAATAATTCAAGATGTAAAATCAGTCTAGATAATTGATCTGCAGGTATCAACGTATACCTATATATGTATATGCACACACACACACACACACACACACACACACACACACACACACACACACACACACACAGAGACACACACACATATATAAACATGTACATACATATGTTTTTTATTCATTCGGAGTAGATTCAAATAAAAATATTTCAGAATTAGTCTTTAAGTTTATGTTATATATAACGATTCATATTCTTTACTGTTTAAATTTATAATATACTTAGTGGTTGTGAGTGGTTGAAACTAATCAGAGTTTAGAATTGTCGAGTTATGTTTTAGAACGCTTTAACATAGTATAGAAAACTATTGATTTCAATTAGAACAAAAAGTTAAAATTAAAGTTTAAGTTTCGACTGATTATTAATTCCGTTTTATTTGTATGGGTTTATTCGTATTAAAAGTGATCGAATTATTATAAGTCATATCAAAGGTGATAGCATTTCTATAGTGTAGGAGTTAAGTCAAGGACAACAACACATACAGATAATTTTAATCTCATCAGATATTTGTATTAAGAGTAAACATCATGAAAAAGGTTTGAGGGAGACTTGATATTAGATATAACATACGTGTATATGCCAAGTGTTAAAATTTCAGTGGATGAATTGAGGGAAATAGATAAATATTTGGAGTATGTTGAGAAATTGCTTGGGAATAATGGGTATAGTAATATGGAATGATTTTCCGGAGCGGTACTGACAAAGATGGTGTAGTAATGAAATTAGCCAAGATTAAATTTTGTGGTGATTTAAGTGAAAAGGTGCATTTTCATGGGATCTTAGTATATGTAGTCTTAGATGTGTTTTAACTCGAGATTTAAAGGGGAGGAGTATGTAAGTGATTAAGGATCTGTAATTTGTAACGCCTACAATTTAATGATATTTCTTGTTTCTTATTTAGGAGTTTACACTTATCGTTAAATTGGACGATAAAGAGTTTTTCATTCAAGCTAAGGAAACAAGGGGAATTAAGAGATTGATAAGTTCTGTTTTTGTTTTTAGAATTTCCCACTTAACAATTTATGTTAAATTTTTTCGTTTACTGTAATATACAACCGATAATGTCTTATCACTATACTTTGGATTCAGGAAGGAACTTTTATGGCCAGTGTATCTTTGCTTGAAAGTATTACAAGTTTGACCCATATAGAATTTGTTAGTGGCAGGGCCCTCTTTTTCTCTAATTTTAGCTGTAGATATATAACAGAGGTTGCCAGACAGTTCTGTTTGAGGGGACTATATGATTTATCTATACAACTACAAGTTTTTTATTTTTATATTCTGGTTACATTCTGTTTTATCATTTAAAATTTCATTGTTATGTTTTTTTTTATTATTTTTTCCAAGTTATTGCTGCAACTGTATCTTAATTTAACAGTGTTTTTTTTTTATTAAATATTTTGTGGAGGATATTGTTGGAGTAGAAGTGTAGCTTAATGAGATTTAAGAATTTTTTCCTAGGTTGTTTTTTATATCCACTGTTTACGAAGACCTTATTGTAAATTTTTAAATGTTTATCGAATATTTCTATGGATGAGGAGTTAGAGCTAATTCTTCTTGCTAATGGATTTCAATATATGTTTAATGATAGTTTTAGGGTAATTTGAAAGAGGGTCAACATGTAAATTGAATTGAACTATTTTTTGTTCATGGTAATTTAAACCATAACATGTATTCTTTGGATTTTTTTTAATAATACTTTTTTGATTTGATCACATTTAGGGCCGCCAGCAATTTTACTAGAAGAAGACCATCATCCCAATATTATTAATAGGATTAATGCAATAAAAAGATGTAAACGTCCGTTTTTTGTATGAACATTAATTTGTGAAACAGTGTACCTTCCGTACATATTAATCAAATTGTGAACAACCAAACAAACAGACAGGAATACGACATTATTATAACACACACACGCACACACACACACACACACACACACACACACACACACACACACACACACACACACACACACATATATATATATATATAAAGAGAGAGATTCATAAAATAATAAATAGATAGATAGATAGATAGATAGATAGATAGAGGTACGTATGTATAGAATGATAATGGCAGGTTAAATTTATATATTACAGTGATTTCTTGTCAATTTCGGAGCAAAGAAAACTTACACGCGTATCTTGGAAATCGTACTTGAACAAATCCAAGTAACCAAAATCTCGACAAAAATTTTTAAATTCGTATTATTTGAACTTCTTTAAATGCATTTAATCGAACTCGGGAATCTTTCTGTTGGACTCAAAGATTTTTCGGTTGAGCTCCTGAATCTTTTCGCAATCTCGAACGAAACCCTTTATTTAATCCACACGAGTAGCAAATTGTTCCATTTGCCGTGATCGAATCTGTCTTAATTAATTCGGCATTGTATTTTGAGTGTCGCCCGCACAATTGCGAATGATTTAGAAAAAAAAAATTTGCTCCATAACCATAAAACAAAACCATAAAAACAAAACGATAAAAAGAAACGGAGAATCATAAAACAAAAAATAGGTAAAAATTAGGTAAACAAAACAAGTCATATCGAGGCTACTAATTGGTAGCATATCTATTATAAATTAACAAGATGCTGGTTTACGTTATGCTTGAACTTCTGCATATCAGTACATTCAGGGAAGCAGGAAGCAGGAGGGGAATTTCAAAATCTAGCTGGTCGAATGAAGAAGCTATTAAAGAAGAAAGCTTTCTGTCATTTAGAGACCTCAATGGTGAAGGTGTATAATTTTTGTATAATTTTCTTATTATGCAGGTTCGTCGGGGATATGCACGTCGAGGGCGTATGATTGCAATAAATTCATCAGAGCACATTCCATTAAAATTCTTGTAAAACAAGCATAGGATGCAATATTGCGGCGATGAGACAGGGCTTGGAGCCTAGTTAACAACGGGGGACCTATTAGATTGCAAAATCTGTTTGGACCCTATCCAAGATCTCTCTCTCTCTCTCTCTGTATATATATATATATATATATGTATATATATATATATATATATATATATATATATATATATATATATATATATATATATAGAGAGAGAGAGAGAGAGAGAGAGACTAGTGGTAGATGCACCAGTCTAGTTGTGGCAACAGTACCTCATGCATGTAGAGAGACAGGTGTGAGTAGTTTTCTTGCACGATAGAAGGAGCCCACCTTCATTGCAGCAAACTTCGCAATGTCTTGAATATATTTTTTCCAGTTCATATTTCCTGTGAATGTTAAGCCGAGGACTTTGAAGGAAAGAATTCTCAGGAAACGAGTTGTTTGTCATGGTTGGAGACGCTTGTTATAATTGTTTTAGGATAGCAGCTCAGACTTACTAGCATTAAACATTACTATCCATTTACGGCTCTATTCCACTACGTAAAAATGGGATTTTTTAGGCCCTCCAAAATTTCCTATATCTCTACGGCTTGTGTGGCAAATTACAGCTCTGAACTAATTGTGGTTTCTGTTTTACAAGTGTTTGAACTGAGTCAGATGTTAAATGGAGCCTGTTGAATGTCGAGCAGTGATCCAGTTTTTGTATTTAAAAAGTCTCACACCACAGGAGACTTTTGATGAAATGAAAGAAACTTATAGTGATAATGCTCCATCATATGACCTTGAATAGCGCTGGCATCGTGAATTCAAACATGGCCGGAAGTCTGTGGAAAGAGCTCCCAGACCTGGTGGCCCCCTTCTGCCATTGATGAGGCATCTGTCCATCAAATTGAGGCTGCCATTGTTGAAGATCGGCGCATTACTATTCGCCAAATAGCCAAAGATATCAAGATTAGTACAGGGTCTATGGAAACTATCATTCATGACCATTTGCATATGCATAAGGTTTCTTCCAGGTGGATTCCCAAGTTGCTTACACCATTCCAGAAGCGAGAATGCGTCGAGTCCTCGAGGGTGAGTTTTTCAAAAGACTGATTACACAGAATGAAACCTGGGTCCATCACTATCGTCCAGAGACCAAAACCCAGTTAATGCAGTGGAAGCACTTGGACTCACCACCTCCAAAGAAGGCAAGGGTGCATCCCTCCGCTGGCAAGATCATGCTCACAGTCTTCTAGGACCAGGACGGAATAGTGATGACAGATTTTCTGGCAAAGGGTACCACAATTACAGGAGCCTATTATGCTTCACTTTTTAGGAAATTAAGGGAAGCTATCAAAATCAAGAGGCGGGGAAAGATCAGCAAAGGCACCCTCCTCCTGTAGGACAATTCTCCGGTCCACAACTCGCATGCCCCCAAATCAGAAACACGGGCGTGTGGTTATAAAATCCTACCCCATCCTCCCTACTCTCCTGACCTTGCACCCTCTGACTTTTACCTCTTCCCAGCAATTAAGGAGAAGTGCTTTCCAACAACGTGGAAAACTTCATTAGTATGCCCTGTATTTAAGAATTCAGTTGAAAAGTCATCTCCCTCTCAGTACAGACCAATAAGTCTCCTGGGTGTCACGAGTAAGTTGCTGGAATTCATATTAAATAAAAAAGTAGGCAACCACCTAAACAGAAACAACCTTCTTAGTGACATGCAATATGGTTTCCGCTCTGCAAGATCTACAGCAGATGTGTTAACGGTGATATCACATAGGATTAGTGAATCTCTTGACAAAGGTTTCCTTTTCAGGACAATTGCTCTTGACATATCGAAGGCCTTCGATAAGGTATGGCATAAGGGTCTCCTTCACAAGATTTTGAGCTACGGTATTACTGGAAATGTTTTCTTAATAATTGAATCATTTCTCTCTGATAGGCTCATAAGAGTAGTAATTGATGGGCAGAAATCAGAGGCACACAGTATCAATGCTGGAGTTCCTCAGGGGTCCATCCTGGGCCCGACTCTCTTCCTGATCTACATCAATGATTTCCCAAAACACATACTTAAATCATTCGTTGACATCTATGCTGATGACACGAACATCTATGGCAACACATCAAAGGCTGTAAATGACAAAGTTCTCTCTAATTCTCTCTGCTCTGATCTTGAGCACGTGGTACAATGGGGGAAGAGGTGGCTGGTCACTTTTAATGCATCCAAAACCAAGCTTCTATCTTTACATCATCAACGCTCTGATCCCCATCTGGCTTCAATTGAAATGGATGGCTCTCGTCTTGGGGAGGCTCCATGTTTTGACAAGCTTCTGGGGTTGACCTTTACTCCTGATCTGAAATGGAACACATACATCAAATCTTTTGCAAGGGACACTGGAAAAATGGTGGTATCCTTCTACTACTCCAGAAGATATCTCACTACTGATGCAATTCTCTATCTGTATAAAAGCCAAGTACGTCCAAGGATGGAGTACTGCTGCCACATCTGGGCAGGAGCTGCTAAAAAGAGCCTATCCTGCCTTGACAGAGTACAAAATAGACTTTGTGGTTTAGTGGGGGATACCCTTTTCTCTTCCCTGCAACCTCTCTCCCACAGGAGAGACGTTGCGAGCCTGTCTTTGTTTTATCATTATTTCCATGGCAGGTGCTCGTCTGTGCTCCAAACTGTCGTCCCCCTCGCCAATCTTTCACGAGAAACACCCGTCTAGCTGAATCAACTGTCAATAATTTTCCCCACTTTATCTGTGCCTAAATCCAAACGTAGATTCCATGCGCAAAGCTTCTTTCTTAGAACTGCACGCCAGTGGAACTCTCTGCCGCTTGCCCGTTTCTCACCTGACTACAACTTGGACGTATTCAAGTCCAACATAATCAAACTCCGTACAAACCGCCCCCTTAAGTAAGACACTCTATCAAAACCCCCAATACTAATGATTACTACAATACTATCTCATTGATACTGTACACGCAATAACCCTTAACCCAGAGTGGCCGTCGGGCCTTGATAAGTGTTGACCCCCATGTAAAAAAACAAAAAAATGAAGTTGTTTTTGAAAGGAAAGCGTTTCCCAGATTATGTAGCCTTGATTTCTTAAGTCGTGGTTGGAGGACCAACCTGGGGTGTTCTACAAAAACGGTCTCCAGAGCAGCATCAAACGATGGGAGAAATGCATAAATCTGAGCGGTTCTTATGTAAAGAAAGACAAATACGAGAGGCGTGCAATAAGTAATGTCCCTGACCCATTCCAGTTGTCTGATCTAGCTGAAACTTTGCATGTGCAATGATTTATATCTCTACAGCTTGTGTGGCAATTACAGCTCTGAACTAATTGTGGTTTCTGTTTTACAAGTGTTTGAACTGAATCAGGTGTGAAATGGAGCCTGTCGAATGTCGAGCAGTAATCCGGTTCTTGTATTTGAAAGGACGCACACCACTGGAGACGTTTGATGAAATGAAAGAAACTTATGTTGATAATGCTCCATCATATGTCCTTGTAAAACGCTGGCATCGTGAATTCAAACATGGCCGGAAGTCTGTAGAAACAGTTCCCAGACCTGGTCGCCCCCTTCTGCCATTGATGAGGCATCTGTCCATCAAATTGAGGCTGCCATTGTTGAAGACCGGCGCATTACTATTCGCCAAATAGCCGAAGATGTCAAGATTAGTACAGGGTCTGTGGAAACTATCATTCATGACCATTTGCATATGCATAAGGTTTCTTCCAGATGGATTCCCAAGTTGCTTACACCATTCCAGAAGCGAAAACGCGTCGAGTACTCGAGGATGAATCCCTACTCTCCTGACCTTGCACCATTTGACTTTCACCTCTTCCCAGCCATGAAGTTGTTTTTTAAAGGAAAGCTTTTCCCAGATGATGCAGCCTTGATTTCTGAAGTCACGTCGTGGTTGGAGGACCAACCTGGGGTGTTCTACAAAAACGGTCTCCAGAGCTGCATCAAACGATGGGAGAAATGCATAACTTTGGGTGGCTCCTATGTAGAGAAAGACTAATAACTGTGCCAAGTTTCGTTGCTCTACTGCTATGGGAAGTGGATCAGGGGCATTACTTATTGCACGCACCTCGTATCTATTCATTTGACCAACCGTATCTGTGTAAAGATTTTTATAGGCACAGAAACATTTGAATAATACTGGACGCAGTGCCATTATTATCAATTGTATGTATAACTGAGAGTATCCTATACTTCTCCAAGGCCGCTATTCACAAATGCATGTAGTAATGTTCCTACCTCTAGTATCAAACTCCAGGACGGGGTTAAAGACTCGCCAACATAATAGTTCCTACATTATCAATTAAACTCAAACTCCATCGACAAAATGTGCTTTACAAGTGAACTCTAAGCACTTGTGCCTCCTCGACGTAAATACCCCGATTGATCCAACAAGCAACAAAATCTCATCCCTACAGTAAAGATCCCTAGATGCCGGAAAGTCGTCTACTCTCATAGTTTCTCCTCTTTAACAGCTAGATTTTGGAATTCTCTACCGGATTCCTGCTTCCATGACGGTACTGGCATGAAGACGTTCAAGTGTAATGTATAGTCAGTAATGTACATTCAGTACTGTATATTCAGTAATGTATAGTCAGGGAAACAGGAAACAGAGAGATAACCTCAAAGTCTAGCAGTCTGAGGAAAGAAACTATTAGAATAGAAAGCTTTCCAGGACCTCAGCAGTTAAGGGGTGGAATTTGGCTACTTGTCAGGTAGGTCGGGAATATGTACACCGAGGAGATATAAGTGCCATGAGTTCTTCAGATCACATTTCATTAAAGTGCATGTAAAACATGTAGAAAGATTTAATACTCCGGTGATGGGACACAGGTTAGGATTTGGCCGATAATGCGGGACCTACTAGGTTTAAGACTCTTTTTTAGCCCACGACTAAGAAAGAAAAACTAGTGGTAAATATACAATCTCAGATATGGCAACAATACTCCACACATGGGCGAATTGTGACTTTATTTTAAAGATATAGGATACTATCAAGTTTAGGTAATCTTCTAGCACAGCAAAAGGAGCCCACCCTCTTTGCAGAATTATATATTCTCTGCGGCCGGTCGCCCAATGTGCTTTTCATTCTATATAATTTATGAAATCAACTTTTGTAACTGTCTAGAATATATACACTTGGCAGTGAAATAAAACATACAGAGCTGAGTTATAAAATATTTTGTTTATTCCTAATGCCAGCTTTTTTCGAATTAGTATAACATGTGTGACATCAGTGAAGATGCGTGGCGGGGGTGCGGATGCTTTAGCCGCTTGTCCTCGTTCAACGCGCTGTCCTATTCCCTTTTTGTTGTATCGATTTATATAAACATTCTCTCATTCTGGATTGTTTAATATTTCCTTCTTCTTTGACTGATATTCTCTCACATATTTCTGGTCAAATTATGCTTTTTAATAGGTAATGGTGGAAAGCCTCGCATTCCTCAAATGGAACTAATTTTCGCATCGAATACCTCTCTTCACAAGATCCAACAATAGTAGAGGTAACATTATGTATTTGTTCAAAGTCGCGTTGCCTGTGAACGATCAGTGATTTTAGTAATGGTATTTCTATTATATAGATTTTGCTTATATTCAATATATTTGATATCTGGGCAAGGCTGGGTCAGTCAACTAGCTTTCTTATAATGTTTTCTTACCATATAGATAGATTAAAAAAAATCATTTTAATTTACCATACTGTTCTCGTTGTTCATGTTTTAGTGATGCATTTAAAACCTCATAAATGCTGAAGGTGACATTGAATATTTAATCTGTTCGCCATTTTTAAATAATTGATCTTAAGAAACCTACACAAGTGGGAAAATCGGATTATATTTGTGGATTTCAAAAGTTGTAGAACATTGTAAACATTCAAGTCTATTGTATAGCTTGTGTTATACGATATTCTGTATGTATTCTATTTTTATTATATGTCATATATTTTTAATGCGGAAATCCTCCCAGAAAAGGCGCGAAGCCACTTGATACAAGGAGCTAAAACACTTCAAGGTTAAAAAACAAAACTAGCCAACGATAAATGTTATATGAATAGATTCCAACCCTAAATAATGCATCGATTCTTTCCCATTTATCAGAAATAATCCTCACGAAATGTGAGCAGTAACAGACAAAATAAAGAAATTTAATAATATCCTAATTAACCCGACATGCAGCAAAATCCCACATCTTCACTGTTGAAGATTCCGGAAAGCCTTCTACTATATATGATAGTTTCTTCACCCAAACTACTAAATTTTGGAATTCCTTCTCTGTTTTCTGCTTCCCTGACTGTAATAAGACACAGAAGATTAAATTTAATGTGAACAAATATATCGCTGCTCAGTCCCCAGTTCCCTTTCGCCCAAGTGGCAACATGCCTACTCTGGAGTAAAAATAAAGTAAAAAAGTAAAAAACATGAAACCTCAATAATTTAATATAGGTTTAAGGTTATAAGGCTAAAAACAAACAAAAAACTTCAAGATCAAAAATAGCTAAAATATAAAGCTATAAATGTTATAGGAACAGATTACAATCCCCAAAGCAGCATGTTTTCTCCCTTTGCCGGAAAAATTGTTCATGAAATGTGAGGACTAAAAGACAAAATAAGGTAATCTATTACATAAATCTCGCTTGTTTGTTTAAATGTATGTAAGTATGTATGTATGTATGTATGTATGTATGTATGTATGTATGTATGTATGTAACGCAACAACTTTCGACCGAAGCGACGAATTTTCATGAGATCGGTATCATTTTGAAGCTTAACCATTCGGACGACAAATATCGAAAAATTGGACAAAAACATTAATTCCTTCACACTCAAATATGCACTTTTGTTACATGATAAGGGCTGTCCCAGTTTTCATGTAAGTATAAAAATAGAGAGATTTAGTTAAAATGAAAATGAAATAGAATAGACGAAATTCGAACCTCGTAAATTAGGTTTAGAAATAGATTACGAGAGAGAATTAGAAAATGGAATGTAAAACAAACCATTGTTTAGCTTAGAGATAAAATAGTTCCAAGAAAAGAATGTGCGTTGACAAGTCTGTTATGAAAAATTCAATTGAGAAATGCAACTATACAAGATAATTTAATAAACATGTTTTTAACATATTGGAAAAATAGGTTATTGGGAATATAGGTTAAAATTCTTTTTGTAAACAAAGGAAAAAGTTTTGGACACGCATGTCCGGAACACGTGAAAGAAGACACATGTTTTAACATGTGTATGACGTCATGGAAAATGGGAAGTTCTAGACATAGTTAGAAAACTTTAGAGTTAAGGAAGGAGAAACTGAGGAGAAACAGAGAGAGAGTTTGACGACGACAGACGATAGTCTGCAGTTTGGGATTCGAACGTCTAGAAGCGAGACGGTCACTTTTGAAACTTAATATGTGAAGCTTTGAATTCTTGACTCAGAAAACCACGGCCGATCGTGTGTTTTTATAAACGTCATGTGTTTTTATAAACGTCGTCTTTGTGTTGTAATTCTACCAAAAGGTAAAGTGAAAATTGTTATTATATGCCTTGTATATCACGTGTTTAAAATTTCTTGACATACACATCTTACATACACAATATGAACACTAAGACTGTCTACACAATGTCTCAACACTATCTCCTCACTCAAAGAGCTTCTATTACATCTCTCTCTAAGTCTCTCAACAACATCTCTAACTCTTACAACACCTCTCGTTAAGACAGTAACGACAAACTCTTAATAAGACTCTTATATATAACACTTTTCTACAGAGAGGAGTCACCTTTTTCGCCGATATTTTCGAAAGTCATCTCCCTTTTCGATTGACTAGCCTTAATTTAAACCTACGTCACTCCCAGTTTGGCGATGGGCACAACAGCTAACGCGTCTCGTTTTTTTTCACGTTCTTTTCCTCTTTCGTGGTACGGTTCGAGCCTGCTTGAATACTACAACTTTTTTTTCGTTCGTAATTTTTTTTTTGCTCAACCAACACCCTTACACACACCTCCACTTTCTTTTCCGCCTTTGCGTCACGGGTTCGAGCCTGCCTACCTACTATCATTTTTTTTTGTTCAGCAAACACCTCCAAACACCCGGGCAATGCCGGGCACCCAGGCGATTATATAAAGGAGAACTGTCTGTGTGTTAGTCTGTGAGTGTATGTGTGTTTTCATGTCCGCTAAAAACTTTTGCCATCGCATCAGACAGGCACAAACGTGATATCGTTAGAAAGAGCGATCGCTAGGATACATAATATCGACAAATTGGAAATAATTGTCACTTATTTCGTGTAGAAATGTCGTTTTGTTTGAAGGGGGTGTGATGAAAACCTTACTTTCGATGCCGTTTGCAAACCGTCGTTTCGTCCTTTTGTTTTAAAAAGCTAAATTTGCAACGTAATAACATCTATGTCCTCGTGATCCCATCGATAACGCCTTCGTTTGCTAACTTAAGTAATGCTATTTCGCGCCTAGTGCGCAGCATGTTTTCTGCTTTTGGATTTTACGAGCGGGCAACGCCACTCCTCCGCAGTCACAATTTTTGGACAACCGAGCAATGCCGGACGCCCCCGCTAGTATAATAATAACCTCGAGAATGTTATAATTGTAATAACTAGGGACGGGCAAAATGAAAGCTGATGCTCAAAATGTATAAACATTTTGACCCCTCCCTTTACTTAAAAAAAATCATCAAACATCAGGAAATCAACCAATTTTAATGAAATTTTCAGTATTTATCAAATGATGACCGCGGAATATAATGAACTAATTATTTTTATTCAAATCTTAGTGGAAATGTATTATTTTGTTTCAACAAAAAATACCTTTGCTCAAGTTGTAATTTTCAGCAGTAAATAAAAACGCAAGACTTTATTTTTTGCTTTTTTTATATAAATAAAGCATCGTAATTTGTAACAATAAAAATATAATAAATTAATTTTTATAGGAACATGACGAAAAAAGCCGCTTAATCCGTATTAATGAATTCGATGTAACTCGAAGAAAAATGAATTTCTCGAACTACCTATATTACCATTGAATTAAGCATTGCTTATTTAATATTTTTCCACAAAAAATTATAATTGCAAAAAATATTCCTACTTTTTTTTTTGAATTACGGGTTTCGCATAATTTTTATACGCAATATTTTAATAATTTCCTGGCTCGCAAGAATGTGAAACTTTCGGCGTAACATATTTTTTTATATAATATTGAACAATAATTCAAAAAAAAACTAATTTAAAAATACGAACATAGAAAAATAATTAAATTAAAAAATGCAAAAATTAATACAAACATTCAGAAAAGGAATGTACGGATGGGCGACTGGGGGAAAAAGAACTTCCTCCCTTTTAATTACATGACGTCATTTTCACAGTCTTTGGACTGCTTGAAATTTTGGGCCTTCGTAATCTTCGTGTTTACAAAATTATAGTTTGTTGCGTTTTGTGAATGCCGGAATCACTCGGCTTTTGAGCTAATTAATTTATGTTTTTTACAAGCAAGGTTTTTTTTTTAAATTTACTTCAATATCTTAGGACTTTACTAATTATCTTTGAAATAGACCCAGAAAATTAATATTTATCTTTTAAAGGATTTTTACAATAAATTTATTTAACTTCAAAATTTAGCTGAATTGGGTAGCTCGCCGTGAAAACATTTTTATAACTTTTTTTCACGTGTACAAATATTTTTACTTTTGAAAATTAAGTCTAGTCTTTAATGCTTCAAATACAATCAAAAAGTAGTCGGAAACTTACAAAAAAATATGATAAATCGATTTTCAAAACTAGATCCCCCTATTTTTATCCGTCCATTTTTGCCCGTATCTAGTAATAACATAGTTAATAATGTTTGTGTTAAATTGAGAAGGAGAACGAGTTGTCTTCTCTTTCATCCATCGAGTCAGTAGGGGGGGGGGCGTCAGAGTTTGAAAGGTGAAAAGACATCGGCTTCAATCACACCCCCTCTTTTTTTTAGATTTTAGTAGAGGTGAATGTGTTTCTAAAACACCGAAGCTTTACAATAAATCACCGTTCACTGTTTTCATTTGCCGAAGAATATTTGCAAGGCGAACTGTTAAAACAGATGTTGTCTATTTACAATCGGTTTAGTTTAAGATACAAACGTGCATTTTAATCCAATATGGCGAATCGTACGAATCATATAACTAACTCATCATTATTATTATCATCAGCACACTAGTCATGAGACTAGAGTCTCGTCACAACATTATGTTAATTTTTATATGGTTATCTATGTCACATTTTTACAAGGTAGTCATCACTTATCAAAGCACGAAAATAAAAATGTAAAGTCTTCGTTAAAACAAAAATACTACGTTATCACACACAAAAACAATACTACGTTATCACACATAAAAAATACTACGTTATCACACACACACACACACACACACACACACACACACACACACACAAATACTACGTAATCACAAACAGTTAATCAAACTGTGTGACAAATTTCAGGTATGTTGCGGCGAAACTAACCTATATTACCTACTAATAGACTATTCCAATCTCAATAAATATCGGAAGACTAAGCCGTAAGATGTCAGTCAACACCCGGTACTTGTGAACAGCCCCCCGACCCTCTAGTGACAAGATCAAAGTGTAGTATCTATTCCGACAGATGCTGCAAGCTAAGACTAGCAAAGACCATATGTGGGGGTAACCCTACATATCTGACCTTGGTCAATGTACGGGCAACCCTTCATACCAACAGTTACAATCCAGCTCCCATTTCCAACCCCTCGGGAGCTGGCTCCCCTTTCGCTCACCCTTCCGTCTATCTCCACATTAAAAAAACAGCCTTGTGCCTAATTTGCTCAGTGGGGAAGCAAATAAATACAACACCCCCCGGCCCTCTGGCGACAAGATAAAAGTGTAGTATCTGTTCCGACAGATACTGCAAGCAAAGACCATATGTGGGGGTAACCCCACATATCAGACCTTGGTCAATGTAGGGATCACCCTACAGACCAACAGTTACTATCCCGCTCCCATTTCCCACCTCTCGGGAGCTGGTCCCCCTTTTCCGTCCCCCCTCTCTCCACATTAAAAAACGGCCTTGTGCCTAATTTGCTCAGTGGGGAAGCAAATAAATACAAACACCCGGTACTTTTACTGGGCTGGGCACTGAAGTGTGGTATCTCCACAGATGCTGCACTCAAATTAATTGTCTTCAGTCAATGGAGAGGGGAAACCCTTCTATACTAAAGCAATTTTATTTTTGCAGAATCCCCCTTTGAGGGGAGCTGGTTATCTCCAACATTAAACCGACCTTGTGTCACGTTTTGTTTCGTGGGAAACAAATAAATAACCAGTCGACACACGGTACTTATACTGGGCTGGTCACTGAAATGTGGTGCCTACACAGATGCTGCACTCAAATTAATTGTCCCCAGTCAATGGAAGTATATTAAATCATGGCTCCCTTGTGTCACATATTATTTCGTGGGGAAACAAATAAATAACCAGTCAATGTCCGGTGGATCAACCTAGATCGTTCGTCGGCTATGACAAACAACCCACCTATTGCATTCTTTACATGCTGTTACCTTATTTTAGCGTTCTGTTTTTATTTGTAACAGTTTAACAGAGCTATAACAGTGGCGATGTCGGATTTCGAACTTACAGAGGTCACTCGAATGTTAAATACCCTCGGCATTCAAAAGAACCCACGATTTAAAGCTGAATTAAACCAAGCGAGTGTTCCGAAAACACTAAGAAAAGAATAAAGAAAGGAACTCACGAAAATCAAATAAATTCATGAACATAAAAGTTTGAAATGCAAACTCATGGAAAGTAAGAATATTTTCACATTTTTCTTCTCTTTGCTCGGCGCTCTCGCGAGATCTTAACGCACCTACAAATACAAAAGAAAGAAATACGAGTTATTTGTGTTATTTTTCTTGCGTCATTAAATATATGTGCCAGGGAACTTTTTTTCCTTAAAAAAAAAGTAAATACGGTTTTCGGCTTTTTTCGTCACGGTCAAAATGTTTTTTTTATGGGAAAAGACATTTGCTTTGGAAAATATTGAATATTTCTGCCGGCATATATTTTTTCTCGGAAGAAATATTATTACCAAAGAATTTAAAACTACGTTCAACGTTCGTTTGCAAAATTATAACAGGAAACAAAATACTGTTCCCTTTCCCCTCCAGATGTTCTAAACGTACTAAAACTGGTTAATGTTAATTCGGTTTTGTTAAATTTATGTCAATTCAATTTTTTATCCATAATACAAAAAATGGACCCCATTCAACTGCATTTTACCAAGATTCAACATGAAATATAATTGACAATTTCTGCTACGGACCTGAAGAAGGTAAATCATTTGAAGCTTATTTTCGACTTTTTGATATCGACTACAAACAGTGGGCGAACCAGACAAAAAGCTTCGTTTCCTATTACGGAAACTAGAGACGGCCGAGCATAAAAAATTTGTGGAATTGAATTTATCACGTAAAACATCTGAATTAACTTTCTCCGAGACGGTGAAACTTCTTGCAGAACTATTTAGCTCGAAAGTCTCTTTATTCCATAAGCGTTGATCATGTCTGAATTTGCAGAAGAATGACGAAGATAATTTCGTAACGTACGTAGCAATGGTAAATAAAAAAAAATTCAAACTTGCAGATCTAATTGCAGACAATTTTAAATGTTTATATTTGCACAAGAATTGATTTCTGGTCGAACTGTGGAAATTAGAACAAACAAAGTAAGAAAATGAACCAAACCTAACCCTAAAAAATTTATCAGAAAATGTCAGAAAATAAAAATAATTAAAAAAGATTCGATGGATATCGAAGCTGGAGTCGCGCATATTAAAAAGCAGACAGACAATTTAAAAATCACGTAAAAAACACCAGTTAAGGAAAACATCGACATATAGCTAAGAAAGAATTTGAAGAAAGAAAAATCCCGTCTCCGTGTAATCGACGTGGTAATTTGCATTTTATTAAGCACTGTCCATACTCACCAAGAAAATGTTTAATATGTAAAAGACTAGGGCGCAAAGGTACTCATTGCACAAATAAAAATTAAATACAAAAAGAGGAGTATGTTGGCAGAGATTGAAAATAACGACGAAGGGTTACGAAATATGTGAATATAAAAATTCATGATAAAGAAATAAAAATGCAACTCGATTCGGGTTCAGACCTTTCGATAGCAAATTTAAACACCTGCAAGAAATCGAATAAACCCACAATGTTGAGAACACACAAAACAGCAAATACCGTTAAAGTTACACATATCAACTTCGAAACCGATTTTTTAGCCAACATCACATTATTGGGAAAGACAAAAAATTAAAAGCTTATATATTAAGGAATACCACTAAACTACCGGGCTCAAACTGAATTCATGAATTTAAATTATGGAACCAGCCAATCAATAATTGTTGTAAAACGAAAATAAAAAGTACAACAGACGTTCATGCTTTGAAAAAAAAAATTAAAAGAACATTTTTCTTGTTCTAGGTTACAAAAAGCTAAACTAAAGGCGCAAACAAACCAATACTGTTGTAGACTGAATAAAAATAGTTCTCTCCTAACGAAAACAGCGCCTGGCCACAAATCAAGAAACCAAAATCAAGAAGGATACTCTATCGCTAGTCCTAAAGTGATTGCAACCTCGTTAACCGACCCAGTCGTAAATGTCTCTGTGTAAATGTTTGTTGGTTGGTTGTTTTTGTTTTACGGCATATCAACCCTTTTCAGGCTATTTAATGCCGAATCCAGTGATTTTGAAGAAAATTTTTTTAATAGAATATTTTTGTTGTTTTCAAGTCGGTTTCTATTCAACCCATAGTTGTGACCCTAACAGGTACTACCACTCCGGGTCAGAGTGGACCTGGGAGCAATGGTAATTAAAGGGTGGCCCCACACTCCCCAAAGCCCGCAAGTTGGGGCCTCACCACTGGATATAGTTCAAGGTCATATCCAGGACCCCAATTGAGGGACTTTTACCCTCTGCAGGGGGGGGGCAGTCGGTGTATTCTAATGCCCCACCGACAGGGCCCTGTGTAAATGTAAATGTCTGCTATGGATCCATGATTTAATATACTATTTTATTTTTATATCTCCGAAACAGTTTTTCATGGTAAAATCTGCCGATCCCTTTAAAAACATTGGTATTATTGTTTGTCTATGTAAGTAAAACGATTCAACGATGCAGGATATTAATTACATACTGGCACAATAATTTTCCAGCGAAGGACAATATTTTTTTTTCATAATTTAAAAAATTTAGAAGAAACTTCACCACTGTCTCTCTTCTCTACTTCCCCTCTCTTTCCCCTCACTTTCTGTCTATCTATCTATCTATCTATCTATCTATCTATCTATATCTATTTATATATCTCTCGGAAATATTAATGTATTACTATCGAATATCTATATATATATATGGGTTTAATTCAGCTTTACATAGTGGATTATATATATATATTTTATATATATATATATATATATATATATATATATGTAATATATATAATCCACTATGTAAAGCTGAATTAAACCCATATATATATATATATATATATATATATATATATATATATATATATATATATATATATATAATAGTAGTGTTAACTGATATTTTAATGAAAACTATACAAAAAGGCAGGTGGCTGATATTCGATAGTAATACATTATTATTTCCGAGAGACATATAGATAGATGGCGATAAAAGGATAGAGGTATATATATATATATATATATATATATATATATATATATATATATATATATATATATATTATATATATATATGGAGAGAGAGAGAGAGAGAGAGAGAGAGAGACAGAAAGTGAGGAGGAAGAGAGAGGAAGCAGAGAGGAGAGAAAGTGGTGAAAGGTGAGAATAATAAATTAATAAGAATTCAAACAGTTGTTTGCTGAACTAATTATTAATTATCGCACGACGAATTATCGTAAATTGTGTACGCATAAAATACAAAGAATAATTCATTGAAACGTTAATTTGATGAAAGTAGAGTGATTGCATTCATTAATTTGACGTCGTAGACTAATTTGTAGAACATAAAAACATGCATTCAGTTAGCTTTGGCATATATATATATATATATATATATATATATATATATATATATATATATATATATATATATGACGTGCAGAAGTTCAAGTGTAACGTGAACCGACATCTTGCTGCCCAAATCCCTACATAGTACCCCAGTATTTGTGGCCCCTGATAGTAGCCCCCTACACCAAAGTGGCAGTTTGCCTTGTTTGGGGTGAAAATCTAATTAAAAAAAAATAAAATAAAAAAAAAGTAATAAATATATATATATATATATATATATATATATATATATATATATATATCCTACAGTCTAAACAAAGAACAATATATATATATATATCTATAATATAAAGCTGGAAGTCTGTGTGTGTCTGGTCACGAATCGACCACCTTCGTGGCCTTCGGGAAAGTGTAGTATCTGTTCCGGCAGATACTGCAAGCAAAGACTATATGTGGGGGTAGCCCCACATATCAGACCTTGGTCAATGTAGGGGCAACCCTTCATACCAATTGTCACTATCCAGCTCCCCTACTCCCCGGGGAGTTGGTCCCCATTTCCCCTTCACTCCTCACTTTAAAAATCGGCCTTGTGCCTAATTTGCTTGGTGGGGGAGCAAATAAATACCATCTGTTCCGGCAGATACTGCAAGCAAAGACCCTATGTGGGGGAAACCCCACATATAAGACCTTGGTCAATGTAGGGGCAACCCTTCATACCAATTGTCACTATCCAGCTCCTCTACTCCCCGGAGAGTTGGCCCCCATTTCCCCTTCACTCCTCACATTAAAAATCGGCCTTGTGCCTAATTTGCTCGGTGGGGGAGCAAATAAATACCGTCTGGTCACGAATAGGCTCCTATATGGTTGACTATTTCAAAAAACTGATTACATATAATGATAGAAGATGTATATAGCCACAGGAATGGGTATGTTTGATCCTGCAGAACGGTGGTCCACAAAGTATGGAAATTAAAAATTTAAAAAACAAACAAACAAACGTTTACAAGCGTTTTGATATAGATATACATGAGAATACTTTTATAAGTATGTTTTAACTTAAATAGGGATGGTATAATAAAATTGTAGGGTCTGCGTTCGCGCCTGGCCTCCATAGAATGGAAATAGGCACAAACTTTAATAAAGACTTTTCATATCTATCTGCGTAAGTATACTTTGATAATTATGTTTCAGTTTGAAGAAATATGGTATAATAAAATTATGAGGTGTTCGTTCGCGCCTGACCTCTAAAGAATGGACATATGTCACAAAGTTTAACAAGGTTTTTTAATATAGATTCACAGAATATTGTCATAACTGTTTCAGTGTAAACAGGTATGGTATAATAAATTATGGGGTTTGTCTATTTTATTTTTACTTTCATCATATTTTGCTTTGGTTTTGATACCCCCAAATTCGAAGGTATCTCTTTACAACCCTTCCTTTTCATAACCTATCATACTTTCATAAATCAGAGTCCATTTTCTGTAGGCTGTTTTTGAACCCAGACAACGACGGGTACTTTTGCGAGTATATATATATATATATATATATATGTATATATATATATATGTATATATATTTAAAAGAGTGTAGCCATCAACAATTGTGGTTTTTTTTTAAAGGTTTTAATCATATTTTTTATTTTAAAACCTTTAAAAAAAACACAATTGTTGATGGCTACACTCTTTTAAATATACATTTTTTTCTCTCGTTGGAACTACACAACCATCACTTTAAATATATATATATATATATATATATATATATATATATATATATATATATATATAGTAGTTAATCACAATATTATAACTACTAGATTGATCGTAATGTTTACAAATGTTAAACTTTAGCTTGACAAGTAAGTTAATTCATTGATAGGAATGATAAATTTGTAATGATCATAATATTACAAATGTATTTATAGTAATCAGATTTCAAATATTGATCTCAAAATAAACTGTATATAATCAAAAAAGTGATTAGTATCCGATGGATGTGTGGACTCAAATATATGTGCCAAATGTGTTCAATGTTAGAATGGATGTAAAAACAATATTATAATAATAATAAGGCATATCTATTGAACATCAATTAAGATAACCTATACATATATATATATATATATATACATATATATATATATATATATATATATATATATATATATATATATCTTTTTTTTACACAGTGATCACCACTTATCAAGGCCCGGAAGCCACTCAGGGATAAGGGTTATTGCAAGTACATTACGTTAGTGAGGAGATTTGCTGAAATGTTTACTTAAGGGGGCGGTTCATTAGGAATTTGTTAACATTGGACTTGAAGACAACCAAGTTGTAGTCCGGAGGGAAGCAGGCAGACGGGACAGAGTTCCATAGGCGTGCAGTTTTAAGAAAGAAGCTTTGTTCATGGAATCCGCGTTTTGATTTAGTCACAGATATAGAGTGGGGGAAATTTTTCACAGTGGATTCAGCTAGACGGGTGTTTTTCGTGAAAGATTGGCGAGGGGGGACCAGAGATTGGAGTTCAGACGAGGATCTGCCATGGAAATAACAATAAAACAAGGACAGGCTCGCAACGTCTCTTCTGTGGGAGAGAGGTTGCAGGGTAGAGAAAAGGGCATCCCCCACTAAGCCACGAAGTCTATTTTGTACTCTGTCAAGGCAGGATAGGTTGTTTTTAGCAGCTCCTGCCAAGATATGGCAACAGTATTCCATCCTTGGATGTACTTGGCTTTTATATAGATAGAGAATTGCATCAGTAGTGAGATATCTTCTGGAACGGTAGAAGGATCCCACCATCTTTCCAGCGACCTTGGCAACAGACTTGATGTACGTGTTCCATTTCAGATCAGGAGTAAAGGTCAAACCCAGAACCCAGAAGCTTGTCAAAACACGGGGTCTCACCCAGACGAGAGCCATCCATCACAATTGATGCCAGATGGGGATCAGAGCGTTGATGATGTAAGGATAGGAGTTTTGTTTTGGATGCATTAAAGGTAACCAGTCACATCTTCCCCCACTGAACCACGCGCTCGAGATCAGAGGAGAGAGAATCAGAGAGAACTTTGTCATTTACAGCCTTTGATGTGTTGCCGTAGATGGTCGTGTCATCAGCATAGATGTCAACGAATGATTTAAGTATGTGTTTAGGGAGGTCATTGATGTAGATCAGGAAGAGAGTTGGGCCTAGGATTGACCCCTGAGGGACTCCAGCATTTATATTGCAGGCCTCCGATTTTTGTCCATCTTCCACTACTCTTATGAGCCTATCGGAGAGAAATGATTTAATGATTGAGAAAACATTTCCAGTTATACCGTAGCTGGAAATCTTGTGAAGTAGACCCTTATGCCATACCTTGTCGAAGGCCTTTGATATGTCAAGAGCAATTGCCCTAGAAAGGAAGCCTTTGTCAAGAGATTCACTAATCCTGTGGGATATAACCGTCAGCACATCTGCGGTAGATCTTGCAGAGCAGAAACCATATTGTGTGTCACTAAGAAGATTATTCCTGCTGAGGTGGTTGACTATTTCTCTATTTAATATGGATTCCAGCAACTTAGTCATAACACACAGGAGACTTATTGGTCTGTACTGAGAGGGAGATGACTTATCACCTGAATTCTTAAATACAGGGCAAACTGATGAGGTCTTCCAGGGAGTCGGAAAGCACCTCTCCTTAAGGCAGCGTTTAAACAGTTTCGTAAGTATGGGAGCAAGTTCTGGTTGAAGCTTTTTTAACACTATAATTGGGATGCCATCAGGGCCAGTTGCTTTACTGGAATCTAGGTTCTTTATTAGCTTGGCGACCTCATGCACGGATCTTTGTATGTTACCTAGCTTGTTCTGTGTTATAGGAGGAAATATGGGGAGTTGATGGCCTTCGTCGCCTAGGGTAGAATTAGCTGCAAAGTTCTTTGCAAATAGTTTGGCCTTGTCTGACGCTGACGAGATGACCTCTGGTCCATTGATAATGGTTGGGATAGAACGCATACTTCTGTTCAGGATCCTATTTGTTATTTGCCAAAACTGGTGGGAACCAAGCCGCTGATCAGCTACCTTGGATTTAACAGACTGGGCATATAGCTCTCTTGCATTTTTTATTACTCTTTTACAGTGGTTGCTGGCAGACCTGAAAGCAGCTTTAGTCTCAGTGCATCTATTACGTTGGTAGCTATGGAAAAAGTGATTTCTCTGCGCGATAGCAGCAGCACATTCTGGGGAGAACCATGGCTGGCTGTTAGGTTCTTGTTGGAATTTTTTAGATGGTATGAATTGGTCTATGCCTACAATTAACCATTCGGTCAGATCTGATACTATAGAGGACACTTCCTTTTTAAACATGGAGTGCAGAGGTAAATCAGATATGAATGTACGGAAGCTATCCCAGTCAGCCATAGAGTATCAGTATACAGTACGGTGGAGGGGTACGTCTGGGGGCTTCTTACATTTCGTTTTTATCTTAACTGATACGACAGAGTGGTCGGAGGATCCTAGAGGAGAATGAACGGAACATGAACATAGCTCAGGGGAAGTTGAGAGAAAATATTAATATTAACTAAACGTCTAGAAATTCTCTTCAGAATTATAAGTTAAATTCCAGGATAAAAAAAGGAATGCATAGGGTAGAAAGGAATAAAGTAAAAGTATATCGGATGTAAACATAATTTATAATATTATGTCGAAATAATATTTATAATTTATAATATTATGTCGAAATAATATTTATAATTTATAATATTATGTCGAAATAATATTTATAATTTATAATATTATGTCGAAATAATATTTATAATTTATAATATTATGTCGAAATAATATTTATAATTTATAATATTATGTCGAAATTATATTTATAATTCATAATATTATGTCGAAATTATATTTATAATTTATAATATGTCGAAATAATATTAATAATCTATAATATAATCTCGAAAAAATATTTATAATCTATAATATTATCTCGAAAAAATATTTATAATCTATAATATTATGTCGAAAAAATATTTATAATCTATAATATTATGTCGAAATAATATTTATAATCTATAATATTATTTCGAAATTATATTTATAATCTATAATATTATGTGTAAATGATATTTATAATCTATAATATTATGTGTAAATGATATTTATAATCTATAATATTATGTGTAAATGATATTTATAATCTATAATATTATGTGTAAATGATATTTATAATCTATAATATTATGTGTAAATGATATTTATAATCTATAATATTATGTGTAAATGATATTTATAATCTATAATATTATGTGTAAATGATATTTATAATCTATAATATTATGTGTAAATGATATTTATAATCTATAATATTATGTGTAAATAATATTTATAATCTATAATATTATGTGTAAATAATATTTATAATCTATAATATTATGTGTAAATAATATTTATAATCTATAATATTATGTGTAAATAATATTTATAATCTATAATATTATGTGTAAATGATATTTATAATCTATAATATTATGTGTAAATAATATTTATAATCTATAATATTATGTGTAAATGATATTTATAATCTATAATATTATTTGTAAATGATATTTATAATCTATAATATTATGTGTAAATAATATTTATAATCTATAATATTATGTGTAAATAATATTTATAATCTATAATATTATGTGTAAATGATATTTATAATCTATAATATTATGTGTAAATAATATTTATAATCTATAATATTATGTGTAAATAATATTTATAATCTATAATATTATGTCGAAATAATATTTATAATCTATAATATTATGTGTAAATAATATTTATAATCTATAATATTATGTCGAAATAATATTTTAATCTATAATATTATATCGAAATAATATTTATAATGCATAATATTATGTCGAAATAATATTTATAATCTATAATATTATGTCGAAATAATATATATAATCTATAATATTATGTCGAAATAATATTTATAATCTATAATATTATGTGTAATTAATATTTATAATCTATAATATTATGTCGAAATTATATTTATAATCTATAATATTATGTCGTAATAATATTTATAATCTATAATATTATGTCGAAATAATATTTATAATCTATAATATTATGTCGAAATAATATTTATAATCTATAATATTATGTCGAAATAATATTTATAATATATAATATTATGTCGAAATAATATTTATAATCTATAATATTATGTCGAAATAATATTTATAATCTATGTAAAATGTGAACTTTAAAATATTACTTCCAAAATGATTAATTATCATAATACAAATATTGATAATAAAAAATAAATAAATAAATAAATAAAGGTAAATGTAAAAACTACTTCAATTTATAATTAAAAATTAAGCAAAAATGAATTATAACTTAATGACTTATGACTATCGATTGAAATAGTTTTAATACTAAAATTTTGTATTCAACCTATTAGTTAATTTATAATATACACTGAATTAATCATTGAATAATATTAAGTTAAAGACATTACTTATTGTTGGGATATGAATGAAAATGGGTTATGTATGATAAAAGAATAGATGTTAAAAAAGTAAGTTAATATATCGATGGATTTGTTCTAGGGGCAGTAACTATCATGCTATGAATTTAATTAATTTTAACTTTTTACGCTTAAGGTAAACCATTGAATATTCAGTGAGAGCTTTATTCTCAATCAAACGTAATTATAAGTTTAGAATTAACTAATACGAAGAATCATAATTGAAATAGTAAAAAAAAAATTATTATAGCAGTGAAGTAACTTTAATTATGTAAAGTTTCAAATTAATAAATAATTTAATATAACCGTAAATTGTAAACTGTTTTTTTTTTAGTTTAGTAATTAAGTTTCGTATACGCAAACATGTATAATAGTTTATAATTATTAATAATATTTTAATAAGTATGCATACATTAATTATAATTAATAAATGTACTAATTAATAAATCGAACATTTTGGTCGAATATTCCTAAATTAATACAAACTGTTAGTACGAATAGATGCGTTTTGTGACTTTATTTCTAAAATTCAAAATGGCGTAATGGAAACATGTTATAAGGTATTTACAGTGTCTCTTCTATTTTTCGGATTTTAATCATGTTAAGACGCACTTTCTTTCCTTTTGACGGATTGATTGTTGCTATTTCTATATATTAAAAAAATTCCAGTAAGGAAGGAACAGTCCTATTTTGACCAAAGTTAACACCCATATACAGCCTAACATCACAAGTGCATTTGAGAAGTTTTATCATCGCAAAACAGAAGGTTCCAGCGTATAAAATCAACAGCAGATTCTTCGATAAGACAGGTGCGCGTTCGAAATAAATGTTTCTGTTTTACATATTAATTTCTCATTTAAGCTATTACATACAAAATAATATTATAAACTCAATAATAGATTCTCTACAGTGCAATTTAAACTACAATTTAATGTGGAGTAAGTCACCGTGAGGATGCATGTGAAGCTTCCCCCCATGTGAATCGATGCGCTGCGATGTGTCCCCGACTAGAGTAGGCAATCGCTCAATTTCATTTACGAATGGTCGATTCTCGAATTTTTATGACAATTCAAGTATTGGAAGCGTTAAACGTGCGCTGATTCTCATTCAGTACCGGACAATGTCACGTTTCCCTGCTAGTGTATATATATATATATATATATATATATATGTTTTGAGGGCCCGACTTTATAGATATTTTTAAAAACATTTAGCGAAAAACACCTTGTCATCTCGTGAAGAGAAACTGACAACGAAAAATATCAACAAAAAGAAATATCACATCGGAAAATGAAGTGACCGGGGCGATTTAAATCAATTTAATTAAGTAGTCATTTAACAAAGATTGAAAGAGCACAGCATATATATATATATATATATAGTCTTTGAAGTTTTTAACATTTGAAACCACACAAAAATTATTTTTTATCATTCATCAAAAAAAAAAAAAAAAAAAAAAAAAACATCTAGTCAGTAAGTCATTTAATCACCTGCAATCACTGCATCAATTCTCAAATTTACTATAATACCAATTTTTATATTTTTTAAGGGATCATCAGTTGTTTACCATGAAACACTGTTTCGGGGATTTAAAAACAAAACAGTGTATTACATCATGGCTCCCCAGCAGTGTTGATCAAACACCACCACCCTTAATCTTAGGAAGAAGACAAGTTACAAAAATTTTTTTTCCCCAATTTCCTATTCTTAATTGTAATTACTAACCTTTTCATAGTATAAAAATGAATTTCTTACCTGTGCGATTCATCAATTTCCACATTTAAAATGGATACATTTTTTAATTTTTTAATTTATCATTCTTGTATTTATAAGATTTGGATTAATCCATTTAACTACTTATCACCCCCACTATAGTTAGTAGTTTGTATATTTACATTCTTATTTATTTAAAATTAGATATATAAAGGTTAAAAATATTTTATTTTTACATATATACATTTTTTTTATTTTTTTTTGTTTATTAACTATATAAATTTATTATATGTAATTATAAATACATTTATACATTGCTAATATAGTTTTGGATTTCCTTTATCAATATAATCTGGTTTATCTTAAACGATTCAAAAGCATCAGGATAACGAACAAATGCTTTGTTTAACTGTTTAAATATTTTATTTTTATCTCCACCTTGTTTTATCATCCTTATTACTAAGCTAGAAACTGGTGGTATAAAATCTGTTAATTTTAGAGTAACGCGAGCTATTCTCAAAAACTCTGACATAATGGTTCCATAAAACACAAAAACGGGGCAGGTGCTATCCTTATGGGGCATACGTACTATTTTAAAGGGGAAAGCGTTTCTTTTATCAAATATTTTATAAAGAAAAATTCCATCCTCAATTTTTATATCTAAATCCAGAAATGTAGCCTGTTGTCCTCTATGTTCACAATTTAATTTTAGTTCGTTTGGATATATAAGATGTTTATTTTTTTCGAATTCATCATTATCGTTTATGCATATAAGGTCATCTATAAATCTCCTACACCCATGAAAGTTATATGTTTTAGATATATCTGTTTTTAATAATGATGACATATATATATACTCGAGTCTATGTAAATACAAATTTGCCCAAAATGGTGCCGGATCCAATCCCATTGGGATACCTATCGTTTGGAGTAATATTTTATTTCCTATTTGAAAATAGCATTCTTTAATAAGATGGCTTACAAGCATTTTTAAAATACCTTTAGAAATACTAGTTTTGCTATTTTTATTTTTACACCAGAAAGCATTAGAGTTTGAAAAGTCTATATATTTACCTTTTCCACCTTGAAAAGCCAAATCTACAGTATCATTTAATTCTTTTATAAGTTTTTCGTGCGGAATTTTAGTATATAGCGTACTAAAATCATAAGTAGCTATAGATTTTGCTTTTATTCTGGAATTTATTTTATCTAATTTTTCTTTCACTGGTTTGGAATTATTTACTACCCAAAATAGATTTATATTACTATAGAATTTACTTTTCAGGTGAAAATTATTTATTTGATTTATAATTAATTTAAATATTTTAGATATAGCTTTACTTAGAGGTTTAGTGATGCACGTCTTTGAACCTACAATAAATCTAGCCCCAACTGGATTTTTATGCATTTTAGGTATCCAATACATACATGGAAGATTTTTGTGTTTATCTTCTAACTTTAATCCTACTTTTTCATTAATAATACTATTATTCAAAATAATACTATCTAAATTACTATTACTTACTTTATAAGTATCCGAATCGTTTCCTATAAGTCCTACTTCTATCAATAACCGTTGTATATAATATTTTTTACATATAAAGGCTATATTGTTTGCCGCTTTATCAATCGGAACTATTACGAACTTTTCTTGAAGTATTTTAAGTTCCTCCCGTATTTCTGAATTTTTTAAAAGAGGATTGGTTTTTCTAGGGCGTTTAAATTGTTTTATATGTTTAACCTTTTTATTTACGCATTCAATTATACTATTTTTCCATGCATCAAACGTAGACTGTGCTAATTTATATTTCTTTACCATAGACATAATAAAACCTTCTAGTGCTTTAGTAACTTCTTTAACGCATTTAGTGTAATTTAGGCATTTAGGTTCTCTATAATTTGGACCCTTACTAAGTAGTTTTCTTAATTTAGGATTATTTACTATATTTAAATCTCCTGTAATTACATGTTTTATCTCATTATTACAGAACGGAGAGGAATTACATTCACATTCTGGAATATTTATATTATTATCTTTTATATTTATATGTTCTACCGTTTTCTTATAATTAAAAATCTTATTGCGTATTGTTGGCCCTAGTTTATATGTAACTATTGGTTTTTGATCTTTTTTCTGGAACTCATTTGGTAGTAATTGAATATTTTTTTGTTTATTAAATATTTTAGGTAAATTTACATCATCAAAACCTTTATTTTCATACAAAACTACACAAACATTTTTAGGTTTCTTTTTTATATCGTTCCCTGGTGGCTTATATAATTTAGTGTCAATTATATCTAGAATATATTCATACCATTGAATGAAATAGTCCTTCTTATATATCATATCCGGTTGTAATAATATTTTAGATGCTATTTCCTTCAAAACTTTCTTTTTTGTTTGATTAAGCAATTTTCTTATATAATTGAACGACTCATAAATTTTATTAATAATTATATCTTTAATTTTACTAAAAAAATCCTCACATGAAATAACTGATTTTCTATTATTTCTATTAACATGAGTTCTATCTCTAATACCGTAGCGAGGCAAAGCTGGATATAATCTACCTATAATTTCAGAATCTTGTAGGTTATTTTTTTTAACTTTACTATTCAACCCATATGGGTAAATTACTCGCATTTTTTTAATTATATCGTCTTCCTTATCCTGACGCATCCTTAGGATATCGTTATCTACATTACCTAGACTATTATATCCATTACATTTAAATTTTTCAATTATTTGCACGGAAAAAGACGACTGACTACAGGTTTCTTTAAAATGTTTAACAACATGAATACATCCCTTAGTGCTAGTCCTATGCAAATTCATTCGTTTATTTAGAGGCATTACAGTTTCTCCTACGTATTGTAAATTACAGTTTTTACAGGACAACAGGTAGACCAAATTTTGGGACCTACATGACAAATCTTCTTTAGAATGATTTACAACATAGTAAATTTTATTAGTCACATTTGACTTATATTCTTTAGATGTTATGAGAATATTACAAGTTTTACATAAGGGTGCTCCACAAGGAGCAACCTTAAAATTATTTTCGGCCGAACAAGTCCCATTTGCCACTTCGAAAGTATATATATATATGAACTTTTGTGTATCGATTTTCAGTGTTTGCTTCGGAAGAGTTGGATGCGTAATTATAGCTAAGTTATTGAAATTATATATGGCAATAGTCTCGTGAATTCTCACAAAGATAAAACGCGAATAATTCTGTTACGACCACTGCTAAACCGGAAGTCACATAGGTTTTAATTAAGGCTAGACAATCGAAAGGAGAGGATGACTTCCAAAAATATCGGCGAAAAAAGCGACACACCTGTAGAAAAGTGCCCAGTTGAAGGTGAAGATATTAATATTTTTAGCCAATTTTTCGATATTTGTCGTCTGAAAGGTCGGTTCTTAAAATGATACTGATCTTGTAAAAATTCGTCGACTCTGTCGAAAGTTTTAGGCAGACATGCAAACATACATACATACATAGATACATTTATATATCTGTAACTAAAATTTTTTGACCCAAACTGATTAAAACGCTTGTCCTATCTCTGGATACCCTTTATGTAAAATTTCAAATGTTTAGACCAGAAATTGTCTGAGTAATTTAGTAGAGACCGCAGAGGTAAAATTAAAAAAATTTTTAACCCCTATTATGACCCCTTAACATTTATTGTTTTGGGCTCAAATCAAATTATTATGTTAGATTCATGTCCAAGGAACCTATATCTAAAATTTCAAGGGTTTATACCTAAAATTGGCGGAGAAGTTTGGTAGAGTTCTCAAAAGTCAAATCGTTGAACCCCTTAACAGCCAAATTTCTGGCCGAAAAAGGAATAGAAAGATTTTCCCAAATCTCAGTACCCTATATATCAAATTTCGAGTCTGTAGATTTAAAATTGACGGAGTTATTGTGTAGGGATATGAACACACACAGACACGCAAACTTACGCACAGACACGTTCACTTTTATAGAAATACTAGCATGGGTGCCCAGCGTTGCCCGGGTATTTGGAGGGTATGTTGAGCAAAATAAAAATAAAAAGAAAAAGAAGCGGTCAATTGTTTTAACTTTGACCCTTATTATGTCCCCTTGACATTTATTGTTTTGGGCTCAAATCAAGTTATTAAGTTAGATCCATGTCCATGGAGCCTCTATCTAAAATTTCAAGTGCTTAGACCCAAAATTGTCGGAGGGGTTTGGTAGAGTTCTCGATGGTCAAATCGTTTAACTTTGACGCCTTAATCGCTAAATTTCTGGCCAAAAACTCATCACATCGATTTTCCCAAATCTCAGTACACTGTATATCAAATGTCTAGTCTGTAGACTAAAAATTAACAGAGTTATTGCGTAGGGAAATGTACACAGACACACAGACATACAGATACGCAGACACGTTCACTTTTATAGATATACTAGCATGGGTGCCCGGCGTTGCCCGAGTGTTTGGAGGTGTATGCTGAGCAAAAACACAACAAAAAAAAAAAACCGGTCAATTTTTTAAAAAACTTTGACCCCTATTAGGACCCCTTAAAATTTATTGTTTTTGGCTCAAACCAAGTTATTAAGTTAGATCCATGTCCAAGGAACTGATATCTAAAATTTCAAGTGTTTAGACCCAAAATTGTCGGAGGAGTTTGGTAGAGTTCTCAAAGTTCAAATCGTTGAACTTTGACCCCTTAATCACCAAATTTCTGGCCGAAAACCGATCACATAAATTTTCTCAAATCTCAGTATCCTGTATATCAAATTTCGAGTCTGTAGACTGAAAATTAACAGATTTATTGCGAAAGAAAATGTACACAGACACACAGACACACAGACACGTTCACTTTTATAGATATATAGATAGATTATATTGGACCCGTTATATAGTAATGATTTAAAAAGTTAAAAAGTATGACTCGCGCGTAACCACCGAGAATCGAAATGAAAACGTTTAGCTTAGGATTTATTCTGTCTTTGGAGGTTAATGCCTGAACTATGGAGACTGCAAAGCTAAAAAGTAAAAGATGAACCAATAGCTATTACGTTACACATGCATATTCGTAATGCTGTCGTTTGACCTTCGCCTGGCAATTTTCATTTTTTTAATTTTCACACTTATGCACCGATTTTCCCCGGATAAAACTCAAATATAAAATTTCGGATGGGTTTGAATACCCTATATATTAAGTTTCATGTTTTTAGACCAAAAACTGACAGAGGAGCGTCGTAGGCAAAAATTTTTTAAACAAATATATATACGCATACATAAATATATATATAGAAAGAGGTTTGTGTTTACTATAAACTTTTAACGCAAATATTACGCAAGTATAAATATGTAGAATATCTACATGAATATAATTACATGTAATAGTTAACTAAAGATGATTATCCCATTAGAAAACCAAAACTAATAGGGAATTAATTAAAGTGATTGTTTAAAAGAATATGCAAATTAGCTAAGTCTTTTGCAAGTGAATGCACCTCTACAAACAATATATAACAAAGTTGTATTTTCTTTTTAAATAAATAGAAAAAAGGGTTTTTAATATGAGTATCAATACACCAAAAACATATAAGAGTATAGACATAACCAGTTTTTTTTTGTTTGTTTGTCATTCATGTTATTATGATGTCAATTTTTAAAATTTATTCCGCCCTTAACTCATCACAAGAAAAGGGACCTATAAATCTTGAAATAAATTAAAGAAATATGGGCATGATTACAATATCCGAAAATTGGAAGAGACGTACTCAAAGAAATAAACTGTAAGATGGTCAACAGCTTGAAATTTGGAATATAGATTTTTGTCATTCATTTGTATATGCTCTGTACATCGAGCTTCATAAATTAAAGGACTGGTATGAATAAAAGGTGAAATATAAGTGATTAAATATATTTCCACATGAACACACACGTACATAAACATACACACATACATAAACATACACACATACATAAACATACACACATATATAGTGTTTAAAATATAATTATCCACTGACACATGTTTCGTCTTCTACGACTCTTAAGATTAGCTGAATCTAGCGAAATTCGAAATCAGGATCCATAAGTAGAAGCCTAAACCTATACAACTGGGCATGCTCTCTCTCTCTCTCCCTCTCTTTCTCTGTCTCTCTCTCTCTCACACACATATTTACATTTTTTCTTTACATAAGCAGTAGTTTGTTGCTACACATATTATATTAATTATCAATATAATTTTATTTGATCTATTTCGTCCCTAATGAATCCAACGCTAGACGCCGCATCCCCACTATGTTACCTAGCATCTTCTCTACTCTTCTGATGAGAAGCATTAGGCTTCGAAATACCTTGGCATAAAGAATCCCTTCTATCCTCCAACTAATCCTTTGTATTCCCTTATTGAATAAATGAACCAATCTATATTTACCAATATATAGTTTTGTGACTTCATTTCTCATTCCTATTGTTCTTCTATATAAGCTCCAATGATACTTGTTGAGCTTTATATTGTCCAGATAAGTATCCTCTTATAGAATTGAGCTCACTCTTTTCTCTAACGCACTAAGCTATATATATATATATATATATATATATATATATATATATATATATATATATAGATATATATATATATATAGATATATATATATATATATATATGTATTTTGTGTACAGAACGTTGTTAGTTGAGACAGATCATTGGTACCGTCGGTTTCAAGCCCGATAATAATGCCCGTTTAAGGTATCCTTATCAAGCTCTCTTCAGCCAATATTCGTCTATCTTATAACCGGAAGTGTGAAGTATATATAATAATATAATATAGTTCACACTTCCGGTTATAAGATAGACGAATATTGGCTGAAGAGAGCTTGATAAGGATACCTTAAACGGGCCTTATTATCTGTCTTGAAACCGACGGTACCAATGATCTGTCTCAACTAACAACTTTCTGTACGCAAAATATAAATACGCTCTTACAATTTGGATTTTCCTTTTAATTGAGCACTCTGCTGGAATTCTTTTTCCAAAAAAAAAAAAGAAAACTAATCATATATATATATATATATATATATATATATATATATATATATGTATATATATATATATATATATATATATATATATATATATATATATATATATATATATATATATATATATATATATATATATACCAGTCCACTTAAAATTAGCCTAGAACATGTAGTAAATAGGAGGATTATTCTTTTATTATTTAAATGATCTATAGATCTTTTCTGGTGATTTTTTTGGTCTAATTTGTGAGAATTATTTGCATAAACTTTTTGTTTTAAAGTTTACCAAAGATCACATGATGAAAAGTCCGGCGAACGTGGTGGCCATAAACCTTTGCTTATTGTTCTCTCTTCCGTAAACATATCATGAACTAGCGTCAGTGATTTGTGAGACCTGTGGCATGTAGCGCCATCTTGTTGGAACAAGAATTGCATTTTGTCCTGTGGTGTCAGTTGGGCCTTAAGAGAAAGATTAGAAAGATTGGGCTACTTTTAAGTTGGCCACTATATATATATATATATATATATATATATATATATATATATATATATATATATATAACTATATGTATATATATATATATATTCAATACGAATTATAATTTAATCATCATCATAGACTTCGACAGTTCATATCATCCACACGTTTGACAATAACAAATTACAAATAATCAAATTACTTGCATAAGAAGATTATATACGGTGTTAAATATGGTGTAATTGTACAAAAAATAAATAAAACCATATAAAAAAATAATTATCTATTTTATTAACACCTTATAAACAAATGGAAATAAAAGTTGGCTTTTTTTTTCGTGAAATCATTTGAAACAAGGCATGAAGCCAAATAATGCAAGTAGTTAACAAAAAGTAAAGGTGATTATCACCAAAACAGGAGATGCCTACTAAGTTTTACTTTCAAAAGACTAAGCTTATAGGTAGGAGGAAAACAGTCAGTACGAATAGAATTCCACATGTTTTCGGTTCTTGGAAAGAAGTTATTGGAATGTGAAGCTGTATTTCGATGAGGTATGAAAACAGCGAATTGGTGGAGACCGCTTGAGCTATGAAGCAAACGTGCTGGGGCAAAAAAAAAAAGCGAGGGATAGATCAGACAATACTAAGTAACACATGCGATAATAATATTTATAAAAAGACTAAGACTAGCAACATAACATTTGTAAGAGAGATGTTGCAGAGCAGAAGAAATATTAAGTGTGTGTGTGTGGGGGGGGTAATCAAATAAGTTTCTATCGCTTATCAAGAACTCTCCAATGGGACAGAAGTTCACCTGGCCAAAATATGACAACAATATTCCATACATGGTTTGGTAATAGATCCTGTATATATTATTATAAAGTTAATATTCTTTGTAACTTCTTTCCAGGATTCTGCTTTCCCAACTGCACTGACATGCAGAAGTTTAAGTGTAACGTGAACAGACATCTTGCTACTCATCTCCCTTCATAATATCCCTGCAACGTATGTCCCTGATAGTAGCCCTCTACTTCAAAGTCGCACTGTGCCTTGTTTGGGGTAAAATTTGAGTGAAAAAATTGGTTCGTAGAGATAGAGAATAGTCTCAGGTGTGAGAAAGGGTTTAAAGCAATAGAGAAAACCGACTTTATGAAAAAGGAAAATGAGCAACGAATCGAATGTATGAACTCCAAAAAATATTTGACGAGAAAAAAACAAATAAATAAAAATAAATAAATATAAAAATAAACATAAAAATAAAAAAAACAAACAAATAAAACAAAAAATAAAACAAAAGAATAAAAAAATAAAAAATAGTAAAACAAAACAAAAAAAAACAAGAAGTTTTACTATTTTTTTATCATTGCTAGCATTTTATATTTCTATTAGGGTTTAGAGAATTACAATTTCTATAAATTATATTTGTGCCTTGGTTTATTGTTTTATTCTTCTTGAGTAAGGGATAAGGATTGAGGAAGGTATTTAACCTGCTTAAGCTGTCGTTTTATTTGTCGTTATTTATTTAAAAAATCCGTTTCCCGTGACTCATCCTGTATATATATATATATATATATATATATATATATATATATATATATATATATATATATATATATATTCATATATAAGCGAGATAAGACACTGATAGAATTCAGTTGAAAAATCCTGATAGATATTACTTGAAGTAATACTTTCAAGGAGATCCTAGCCAAAAAGGAACAGCTCAATATTTAAGAATAGAGCAATATATAAGTTTCGTGATTTAATTTTAAATTCTGAAAAAACAACATATAGAGACATATATTCGATTTAAGAGTCACGGGAAACGGATTTTTTAAAGTTATATATATATATATATATATATATATATATAATATATATATATATATATATATATAGAGAGAGAGAGAGATAGATAGATAGAATGCAAAAGTATATTTCAAAATTCATGATGTTGACCATCTTATAATTTATTCTTTTGATTCAGTTGACTTATACATTCTTGACAGTATCTTTTTCGTAGCTCAAAGTCAACCATTTAATTATTATATCAATCAGTGAATCTATATGGTTTCAAATTCAAATTAATTATTTAATATAACCGTAAACTGCAAACAGTTTTTAAAATTTTATTTATTTATTTCTTTTAGTTTAGTTTCGTATATGCAAACATGTATAATAGTTTATAATTATTAACATTATTTTTATAAGTATGCATACATTAATTATAATTAATAAATTTGCTAATTATTAAATAGAACATTTTGGTAGAATATTCCTAAATTAATACAACCTGTTATTACGAATAGATGTGTTTTGTGACTTTATTTCTAAAATTCAAAATGGCGTAATGGAAACATGTTATGAGGTATTTACAGTGTCTTTTCCATTTTTCGCATTTTAATAATGTCAAAACGCACTTTATTTCCTTTTGACGGATTGATTGTTGCTATTTTTTCTGATGAGTTAAAGGCAAAATAGATTCACTTACTTATGGGCAACATCATGAACTTTGGAATATAGACTTTTGTCATTCATTCATATTGCTCTGTAATTACATTGAGCTTCTTAAATACGGATTGGTATATATTATGTAGAAATAAAATATATTTCCACAGATATATATATATATATATATATATATATATATATGCACTACGAGACCTGACTATATTTTATTTCGTAATGATAGTGTGACTTACCTCTTTAATATCAATTTAAATACCAATGTGATACTGCTTATGTGGTGCATACTCACTTGTATTACACACATGTACAAACCTGCACATGAGGAAATATCGGAGTGTTGCAATATTTTTGTATATGTAATAAGGTATGATCCCTGAAAGTTGGAAGATTCTATTTATAAACGCTGACGATTTGAACTGAAAAATCAAATTGAATCATGCTCTGCTACTAACAAACCAGAAACCAGAATTGCTCTATATAAATTAAACTCTTAGCATTCCAGCCAAAATTATTTTCGTGTCAACACGAGAAGGATCTTTTGCTCTTTGCTTGCAAAATTATAAAGTCCAGAACTTGTGCAGAATACCCACGAAATATTTTTCATATCCAGGACTTGTATAGAATAGCTACTCATTGGAAACTCTTCTGAAATTAAACATGGTTTTAATTCAAGTTTTTTGACAAGCTTCTGGGTTTGACATTTACTCCTGATCTGAAATGGAACACGTACATCAAGTCTGTTGCCAAGGTCGCTGGAAAGATGGTGGGATCCTTCTACCGCTCCAGAAGATATCTCACGACTGATGCAATTCTCTATCTATATAAAAGCCAAGTACGTCCAAGGATGGAATACTGCTGCCATATCTGGGCAGGAGCTGCTAAAAACGATCTATCCTGCCTTGACAGAGTGCAAAATAGACTTCGTGGCTTAGTGGGGGATGCCCTTTTCTCTAACTTGCAACCTCTCTCCCACAGAAGAGACGTTGCGAGCCTGTCTTTGTTTTATCGTTATTTGCATGGCAGGTGCCCGTCTGAACTCCAATCTCTGGTCCCCCTTCGCCAATCTTTCACGAAAAACACCCATCTAGCCGAATCCACTGTGAAAAATTTCCCTCACTCTTTATCTGTGCCTAAATAAAAACGTGGATTCCATGAACAAAGCTTCTTTCTTAGAACTGCACGCCTGTGGAAGTCTGTTCCGTCTGCCTGCTTCCCACCTGACTACAACTTGGATGTGTTCAAGTCCAACGTTAACGAATTCCTAATGAACCGCCCCTTAAGTAAACACTTCATCAAATCTCCACACTAACCCCTGAGTGACTTCCGGGCCTTGATAAGTGGTGACCACTGTGTAAAAAAAAAAAAAAGGTTATGAACCCGACGGAAAACTTTACTTCGACGGATCAGAATCAAAATTCGAATCGTGTCAAGTAATATTTTTTTAGGATATTTACGAATCCAAAAGTTACACAAAATAATTCAGTCACAGCCTGAAAGCAGAACAGGCAGAAATAATGCAACCAACTTTGCGAAATTAATGCATCTCTGGTAATGCGAGAAGCCTTCGACGATGGCGACAAAGTGTTGTACATATTAAGAGAGCATTATTTATCGAAAGGAAAACACAAAATTATTTTTTATATACTGAACTGACATCTCTGAAACTTATAGAAACCGAGACGATTTCAGATTATATCATAAAGGCCGAAACAACAGCAAATTCATTAAAATGTCTGGCGAAGTTATTAGCGAGACATCATGATTTGGGGGCGAAAGCATTATTGCCATGAATCACTAACTGATACATATAACTACATTTATAACCTCTGGGTGAGTCCATTATTCCTGAAATAGGAATATCAGCTTACCCCTTAACAACAATAATAATTAAATTTAACTTTCATTAATTCTATTAAAAGTAAAAATAAAAAATAAAAACAAACAAAAGCTTCTTAGCAACAGCTATTAGATACACATTTATTTATATTTCGCTGAAGAGCTTTTTTTATTTTACTTTTGTCCAGATTATTGATACTGAGAATCTGATTGAGCACATCATTAATGGTATGGATAGTGATGATGCCAAGGTGCAGGCTGTTAATTTCCATGGTCTTTAAAGGGTTGCCGAGTGATTTTATATCGTTTACCACGGCGATAACCCAGAAAGAAAAACCCATGACTTTTAGTCAATTCAATAGTAGCATTTAATTTTTACGAGGAAATTGAGAAAATTATCACAGAAAAACGTATGTAAAAATTTTAATGAAATTTAAAAATGCCCACTTAAATGCACCAAAATTAAATTACACCTTTACCTCGAATAAAAACCGCAACTTTTGCAAAAAACAATTTTTGTCCTGAGAAAGGGAGAAACATTATTAGCTTTTATAGTGGGCGACTCAATCACGAGAGTTTCCAATGTAGATACCATAATTTCAAAGGAGACTCCATTAAAAATGTGGAGAGCTCCGTTCGTGAACATAAATTTTTATTATCATGTACGTTTGACGCTTTAACAAACAGTAACACATTTCTTGATGGTTGTGAGGCAACGGCGTATGTAATTACGAAACAATCGTATTTTATCAATTTTGATCCCAACTCAGTCATTTTGTAGAGCTAGCCGACGGCAGTAGAGTAAACTGTATCGTTTTGAAGAGAGGCGATGCTAAAATCTCACTAAGGAACAATAAAGGTCAGCTTTGTTTCTGTATTCTGGAAAACGCTCTTCTAATCCCAAAATTTAAACAAAATATATTTTCTGTACAAGCCGCCACTAAACAAGGTGCGAATATAAACTTTAGCCTTAATAAAAAAAAACTGGTGTACTCGAATGGAACTGTACTCGATATTAAAGAAAATGGACAACTATATTATTTAAACAATATTGTACCACCAAAAACCGCCTGCCATGATTTACAGACATGGCATAAAATTTTTGGGCGCTGCAATATTCCAGATATCAAAAGGTGCTGAATGTGGTTGACAGAATGAAAATAAAAACTTCAAAAAACTTGACAAACTGAATTGTTTGTACACAAGATAAAATGGCAAAGTACCAAAACAAGATGCGAGACAAGAAGGCCACGAAAATCCCATCAATGGTGCATTGTGGCCTGAACGGTCAAATGGACCTGATGGACAGAGAAAATTTCAGGTATGCATTAAATTTTGTAGACGATTATTCCGGTTTAATAATGGTCTATTTCTTAAATCTGATACTTTGCTAGCAACTAAAAAAAATACTTAGTTCGCCGCCTAGGATAAAGTGTATAAAGTAAAGTGTATTCGCTCTGGCAATGGTACAGAATTCACTAAGACTTTGAACTTTTATTAATTAAACAGTGTATTAAACATGAAAAATCGGCCCCTAATTCACCTCATCAAAACGAAACATCTAAAAGATAATGTCGGACAATCTTTAAAATGGCAAAGAGTCTACTCGTTGAATCAACACTCCTTAAAAACATCTGGACGTATACACTTATGACTGCTGCATATATATATATATATATATATATATATATATATATATATATATATATGCAACCGGTTCTTTAACAAAAGACTATCTAGAACCCCATATGAAGTTTTCTGCGGTAGAAAGCAAGATTTAAGCAGAATGCATGTATTTGGTTCAAATTGCTTCGAATTTATAGATATGAAAAGCAAATTAAATATCAAAACCGATCGAGATATATTCATTAGTATTTTTCCAGACAAAAATAAAATAAAAAAGAATTCATAGACATGTTTAATTTCAATGACGAAAATCCATCATATGAAGAGGATGAAATAATATTTCCTCAAATTCATAAAACAAATGATGACAATGAATCGCCGTTGATGCTGATGTTAAAGTCGAAAATTCCTTAGAACGTTACTCAAAACGCAGTAGAAGACGACCCGATTTTTTTGTGGTCGACAAGTTGGAAGATTATCAAGCCGACTATTGCTTTCCATGGATAATACGCCAAAAAACTTTAACGAAGCAATTCCTTCAGAACATTGGCAACAATGGAAAAAGCAAGGAAAAGTGAAATAGATGATTTAACAGAAAATAATACCTATTCTGTAGTGCCTCTCCCAAAAGATAAACATTTCATTTCTATATGATGGGTCTTTACATAAAAGGCGCTCAACAGTACAAAGCTAGATTTGTTGTTAAAGGATACTCTCAGATTTATGGCATAGAATATTTTTTTCACCGACTACAAATTTAGCCACAGAATTTTATTGCAAATCGCAATATAACCTTAACATCCATCAAATAGACGTAGAAATGCTTATTTAAATTCCCCGATAGACCGTGAAATCTATATTGCCACTTCAGAAGGATTCATAATGAAAAATACAAATTGCATGTGGATAGCAGTTTCAATCCTACCCAAAGCGTGCCAGAGGTTTACTTGGCCAAAACGTGGTGAGACGAAAGCAACTACGGATGGCAGTGATTGCTGAGAATGCAGTTAGGAGATTCGAAGTTCCTATCCGTCGCGGTTATCACCTGACAAAGGCCAGAGGAATAGTTGGCCGAAACGTTGTGAATAACAACAACCAATAAAGATGAAAACAACAACAACAACTAATACAGATGAGAATAATAGTCCGAAATAAAAATAAATTAATACTCTCTTCCTTATTCATCGAAAATTTTCTATTTTCTCCTTTTGCTTGTTTTAACTTTACTTAGCAAAAAATATTTTACAGATACATGTTACATACTAGACTACCCGTGACCCGTTGGGTCAGTATGTTATATTAACTATGGAATTCATATATGAGCGTGACGCTTGTGACGTAAAGAAAATAGTTTTTTTTTTGACAGAACAGAAACATTTCTATGAAAGTATATAAAAATGAAAAAAGAATATAGATAGATTTCTATGAGTCATTCTTTTTATTATAATTGATTATTAAGAAAAAAAAAATTGCAGTTACTGAATTATAAGCGGTTGGCCATAGGTAAATGTGCACTGAACGGATACCATAATACTTATTATAGCAAAATTCAAATTTGGAGATATCTGCTTTTTTACATCGTTCATTTCTGTATTACGTTTAAGTTATTTTAAACCCCACTCTTCCCATGTCAAATAATAATTTCGAAATAATAATGTTAATATTTCAGCGTCCCAATTGTTCTTTTATTTTTTTTCGCATTTAAATTATCCAAATAAACAACTGTTAATACTGTCTGCTTTTTTATATCGTTAATTTCTGTATTACGTTTAAGTTATTTTACATCCCACTCTTCCCGTGTTAAATAATAATTTCAAAATAATAATGTTAATATTTAAGTGCGCAGGTCATACGCGCATGCGCAAGTGGGTTGCATACATTGTTACACCATCATTTGAGTTTTATAACTATATAGATTACACATAACATAGTGTGTATATATATATATATATATATATATATATATATATATATATTCTGATTTATGAAAGTATGATAGGTTATGAAAAGGAATGGTTGTAAAGAGATAGCTTCGAATTTGAGGGTATCAAAACCAAAGCAAAATATGATAAAAGTAAAAATAAAATAGATAAACCCCATAATTTATTATACCATACCTGTCCACACTGAAACACTTATCACAATATTCTGTGGATCTATATTAAAAAAACTTATTAAACGTTGTGACATATTTCCATTCTATGGAGATCAGGGGCGAACGAACACCTCATAATTTTATTATACCGTATTTCTTACAACTGAAACATAATTATCAAAGTATACTTACGCAGATATATATGAAAAGTCTTTATTAAAGTTTGTGCCTATTTCCATTCTCTGGAGACCAGGCGCACCGCAGACCCCACAATTTTATTATACCATCCCTATATAAATTAAAACATACTTATCAAAGTATTATTATGTACATCTATATCAAAAACACTTGTAAACGTTTTTATATAAATTTTAAATTTTTTATTCCCATACTTTGTGGACCAGGCGCGAACGCAGACCCCACAATTTTAATGAACCACCGTTCTGCCAGATCAAACATACTCATTCCTTTGTTTCGATACATCTTTTATCATTATATGTAATCAGTTTTTTAGAAATAGTCAACCATATAGGAGCCCATTCGTGACACACACACACACACACACACACACACACACACACACACACACACACACACACACACACACATTCAGTTTTATATTATACTAGCAAAAGTACCCGTCGTTGTCTGGGTTCAAAAACAGCCTTCAGAAAATGGACTCTGATTTATGAAAGTATGATACGTTATGAAAATGAAGGGTTGTAAAGAGATAGCTTCGAATTTGGGGGTATCAAAACCAAACCAAAATATGATGAGTATAAAAATAAAATAGATAAACCCCATAATTTATTATATCATACCTGTTCACACCGAAACACAATATTCTGTGGGTCTATATTAAAAAACCTTGTTAAACTTTGTGACATATTTCCATTCTATGGAGGTCAGGCGCGAACGAACACCCCATAATTTTATTATACCATATTTCTTACAACTGAAACATAATTATCAAAGTATACTTACGCAGATATATGTGAAAAGTCTTTATTAAAGTTTGTGCCTATTTCCATTCTATGGAGACCAGGCGCGAACGCCGACCCCACAATTTTATTATACCATCTCTATTTAAGTTAAAACATACTTATCAAAGTATTATTATGTACATCTATATCAAAAACACTTTTAAACGTTTTTTTATAAATTTAAAAATTTTATTTCCATACTTTGTGGACCAGGCGCGTACGCAGACCCCACAATTTTAATGAACCACCGTTCTGCCAGATCAAACATACCAATTCCTGTGTCTCGATACATCTTCTATTATTATATGTAATCAGTTTTTTTTTAAATAGTCAACCATGTAGGAGCCTATTCGTGATCACACGCACACACACACATTCAGCTTATATATATATATATATATATATATATATATATATATATATATATATATATATATATGTTTGTATGTATTTTAGAACGGAAATAACATAAAAAAATTCTTCAGTTCCACATGCTCACCTTTTCAAGGTAAAAATCAAAATCAATTTCTTTTATTTTTTTTTTACACACATTTGAAGAAAACATTTGAACAAAAATAAACATTGGCTTCCTTTTTTACATGCTTATATTTAAAGCTCTAAATGAACTAAATGACTTATGCTCTTAATTCATATGCTGTAACTTATTTTATTTTACACACACACACACACACACACACACACACACACACACACACACACACACACACACACATATATATATATATATATATATATATATATATATATATATATATATATGAAGAGAATTAAACACGAACTGAAAGGACTTTCCCATTATTTAAAAATAGGGAGGAGTTGCAAAATTTTGAATAACTAATGGGAGCATGATCCCTGAAAGTTTGGAGATTCTACTTATAAATACCGCCAATAGGAACTGACGAATCAAATTGAACCACGTTCTGCTATCAACCAATCAGAAACCTGAATTGCTCCATAAAAATTGAATCTTTTCGCATTCCATCGTATAAATTTTATTTACATTATGTGCCTGGCAGTGTTTTAAGATAGGTTTTATATCGGAATATCTTCGATAAGTAATAATAATCCGATGAAAGAAAGAACAGGCTATTTTGACCAAATTTACACCTTACAAAACTTAACATCACAAGTTCATTTGTAAAGTTTTATTATCACACAATCGAAAGATCCAACATATAAAATTAAGAGTAAGTTCTTTGATATGACAGGGGTGCGTTAAAAATTATTTTTCTCTGTTTAAAGCACAAGTGAAGCATATTACTTGACTTTTGCATTTTCAAATTTAATACAAGTATACATAAATATATATATAAACAATTTTATAAAATCATCAGTTTATTCTTTTAGCAGTCGTATCAACATGAGAAATATGTTTTGCTCTTTGCTTGCAAAATTAAAAATGTCCAAAACCTGTACAGAACAGCTACCCACTGAAAATTTTTCATACTCAGGGCTTGTATAGAAAAGCTAACCATCAGAAATTAAACATGGCTTCTAATTCAAGATGGGAGTCTCCCTTCTACTGCGATTTTAAACTATTGTCCAGCATTTCGTTGAAAATCCATGTTGCGGCAGCAATATGGAATGGAGTTTTTTCAGGTCCGACACAGACTGAAACCATTTAAAAATTTTGGAATCTATTCTCATGGCTATATGTATTTTTTATCGACAGAAACGAGTGCCTAAAGGCGTTACATATCTTTGACCGCCATAATTTATCCCCACGCTGTACCAGTGTAATCGTTTAAAACGACTGTCAAGTTGGATTATTTATTTTAAACGATCTACTACAAATAAAAGCATTACTCAACATCACACATGGAAATTTATTCACATGCGAAGACCATAAAAATGATTGCACAAAGATCATTTACAATAATAAAAACATTATATCAATATTTTCTATTAGAAATTTAAAATCCAATTTGTTATTCTAATAAACTATACTTCTACGAACTTTAAAATATTAGAATTTACATTAATAGAAAGTTTTTAGATTTTTCCAAATTTTCAAAATATATATAAATATATTTTTTGTTTATCAAACCTTTATTTATAAGAAATATTTTTAATCCATTACGATTGGTATATAAAAAGTACGTGTCAAGTAAATAATTAACTATATATATATATATATATATATATATATATATATATATATATATATATATATATATATATATATGTATATATATATATTTTAAATTCATTTAATCACATGAATTAATATACGAAAGTATACATATATGCGTAAACTTTAAGTATTTACTTAAAAAGTGCTCAATACTCAATAGGTAGAGCTAGTTAGTAAGTTATAAAATATATAAAGTAGTAAAGCTATACAGAATACTCCGCGGTTCATCCACGCCTGATAAATCCTAGCGTAGATGAAACGCGGAATATTCTGTGTAGCTTAATTATTTTATAACTTACTATATATATATATATATATATATATATATATATATATATATATATATATATATATATTATATAGATTCTTCCGTCCATTTTTACGTATGAGGTCCACACAACAACTAAGTTTTCGGAAATACACACCAATGATATATTTATAATATTGCAGACTTCCTGTAGAGTCATCCACACTTGTTGGAACCACTGCTAATCTCAGCCGGTGCAATTAGCTACCACAAGACAAAGCAAACAGTTAACCTCAGGTTTTACATCAGAATTTTCTCTTCTCCTAGTTGCAGGTCTTAACGAAGACTCGAGATGCATCTCTCACAATTGGTTTAAACATTCCTCCAAAAATTAATCTGGGAATTTATACGTACCGCCACACACACACACACACACACACACACACACACACACACACACACACACACACACACACACACACATATATATATAAAGATAGATAGATAGATAGGGTAGTGCAGAAATAAAAGGTTGTGAAAAATCATTAATTATAAGGTTTTATATAAAATTAGATACTTTTTCATCAATTTATTCCCAAAGTTTTGCTATTTAGTCAGGAGTTTAATAATATTTATTGTGATGTCCATTTTCGGCGATGCAGGTATGAATGCGTGTATTAAAATTTGCACTCAATAAGTTTCCAGACTCATTTTCGTATGGATACTTTTATTGATAGTATACACATTAAACCCTAGTCTCCTTCGAAGTGATCTCCTCCAGCTGCAATGCACTTGTTTTATCGTTACAACAATTTCTTGAAGAACCCATTTAAGGCCTATTGTGTGAACGTGTCAATGACCCTCGTCACAGCCTCTTTCATCTCTTAATTGTTTCATAATGACAGCTTCTAACGTTTTTCTTGAAATTAGTAAATAACCAAAAGTCACGGGGAACAAGGTCTGGACAATACGGAGGGTGAGTAACTGACTTGACGCCTATCTTGGTGAAATAATCAGTGACAAAGATAGAGTTGTACACTGGTGCATTCGCGCAAATCTTCTTCATCTCAAGTTCCTCGCGAATAATTTTTTGTACAGTTCCCACACTGCCATTAAACTGCGTTCTTATCGTCTCTATAGACACACGACGGTTTTATCCATGAAATTCTTTATTTGGCCAATCAACTCTGGTGTTCTGATTTCCTTACTCCTCCCACTACTCTCGAAACTCCTCACAAACTCTCTGCTCTCCTTGAATTTCATTATGTCACTCAAAAATTGATGCTCGATTCATGCAAGCAGTCTGAAGAATTCCATACGTTTCCGTGACATTTTGTTCAAGTTTAAAACAGAATTTTATTGAATATCGTTCTGCTAAAGTGTTCTCATGCCCACATTCCATGTTTAGGAAATCGCCAGCAGTGACAATCAGGCTTTAGTAGGGTGTATTCCAATTCCTGTTGTGATTGTCTATTTGAATTTGAAAGCATGAAAATTGATCGATCATCACATATGATGTATAACATACTAAATTTTCAGAAGTCTACGAAAATCTTAAATGCTTGTACAAAAAATCTGGAAACTTATTGAAGGCACCTCGTATTCTTTTAATTCTTTAATGTTACATAACTTTTTTTTCTGAAATCCACGTTCCTTAACATATTCCCACAAGCAAAAAAAAAAAAAAAAAAAATCACATTTAGATAAGTCGGGGAACCGGGGAGAACATGGGGTTTTCAGCAAATCTGGAAATTGCATTTGCAAAAATTCTTGACGAACATCCATTGAATTCTTGTTACTCTGTCCTGCTGAAACCACGTCGGATTAGAATTCGTCTTCGTCTTAACTCAGGCAGAAAGAAATTATCGATCATCTTGATGTAACGCTCTGAGTTTACAATAACAGAATTTCCAGCATTTCTTTAAAAAAAAATATGGTCCAATCAGTTCAGTTTCTCTTATAGCACAACACATTGTTACTTTTTGGCTTTTCATGCAGTTCATTAGGATTTTCTCCAGCTTAATAGCAACAGTTTTGTTAATTAAGTGCTTCAATCCAGATAAAAATGGGCTTCATCAGCCATTAAAATAATGAGGTTGCAATTTGTTTCGAAAGTCTCTTTCATCTGACGTGCAAAGTAAATCTGCTTACTGAAGCTTTTGTGTGATGGTTAATAAATGAAAATGGGGTTCTCCATGTTAGATGCGCCTTGTAGAACGAGCACTAATTGTAGGGGCATCAACATATATCCGAACAAACAGCTTCGAACTCCTGAAATAAATTCTCGAACGCGCTCCATATTATTCGGAGTTCTTGCTGTTCTTGGTGGCCCACAATGTTTTTCTGCAGTGTGTCTTCTGTGCGAAGTGAATGAACCCAGTTTAGAAACATGTCCCATTTTTAGGAACTGTCTTATGTCGAGTTACATATAAAAGGACGACGAAATTCTCTCGAAACAATTATGACTGACGCGTTAATTTTCACGTAGTTCTCGTATGCAAAAACTAAAGTTTAATTGTCGATAATTGGAACTTTTATCGGAAACAAACAAAATCATTTATTATTAAATTTTAATATGGCGTATTTGCAAAAAAGACATTCAAGTATTTAGATGCATTTCTAATATTATAGGGGAGAGTTATAAAATACCTCTTATTTCTGTCTCGTCCTATATATATATATATATATATAGGACGAGACAGAAATAAGAGGTGTTATATTACTCTGCCCTATAATATTAGAAATGCTTCTAAAAGGTACTTAAATGTCTTTATATATATATATATATATATATATATATATATATATATATATATATATATATATATATAACTACTTAATTTACTCACATAAAATTAATATACGAAAGTATAGATTTATGCGTAAACTTTAAGTATTTACTTCAAAAGTGCTCAATACGTAGGTAGAGCTAGTTAGTAAGTTATAAAATGTATATGACGATTAAGCTACACTGAATATTCCGTGTTTCACCCACTCTAGGACTCTTCCGGTTTATGCGCATAAGCCTGAAGAGTCCTAGAGTGGATGAAACGCGGAATATTCAGTGTAGCTTAATCGCCATATACATTTTATAACTTACTATATATGTATATATATATATATATATATATATATATATATATATATATATATATATATATATATATATGCTGCTTTCAAGAAAATAGCCGACAAAACCCGAAGGGCCTCTTCCGCCAACAAATTCATTAGGAGTTAATCGTTTGTTGTGCAAACAAATAAAGAAAACTATCACGTACCACTAGAGACTTATTAGGGTGTGCGTTTAAATTTCATCGAGGGAGGAAAAAAAAACGGACGGTGGTAATAGGAATAAAATAAAATATTTACAATTATGTAAAATATATCTACAAGTGGGGACAAAAAAGTGAGAGTTAAAAATTTGTCATTAGATTTTAAAGATTTTATTTTATTTGTTTTCCCACACGTCTCTCTCTCTTTTTCTCCCTCGATAAAATTAGCACGCGCACCCTATCAAGGCTCTGCTCTTACGTGACATTTTTATTTATTTGTTCACAGTTCAACAATTAACTCCTGATGAGTTTGTTGGCGAAAGGGGCCCCTGGGTTTTGCCGGCTATTTTCTTAAAGACATTTATAGGTTTTGTACCATTAAACAGCTATATATATATATATATATATATATATATATATATATATATATATATATATATATATATATATAGTGTTGAGTGGATCATTCAGATTAGGGAATCGGAAGAATCGAAACTTTTGAGGGTATCGGAATCGGAAAAATTTGTCCCTGTTTTCCGATGCCGAAAACGATTCTTTTATTTGTATTTTTTTATCAGTTTATTTTTTTAAACAACAGCTTCCACTGTTCGTAGTAATGAAAGAAAGAAATATTGATTGAGTTTTAACAATCAGTATAACTAAATATCTATAGATCATCTATGACAAGTTTGCTTTTACGTTTGAGAAAATACATGCGTTTTTAGCGTGTGTCTTTCGGTAATCGGGAAAAATAACAACTCCATAGTTGAATACTTAGAGAGTTATAAAGAATCGGAATCGGTTTTTGTATCGGAATCAGGAATTTAGTATAGAATCGGTAATTGTATTGGAATCGCCCCATCACTAATATATATATATATATATATATATATATATATATATATATATATATATATATATACATATATATATATATATATATATATATATATATATATATATTATAGCTATGAAAAAGGGAAGACTGAGTTCTTTTGTATCAATGATAAAAAGAAGGACGAAGGGAAAATATTTAAAAAAAACAAAAAAAACAAAAAAACAAACATAGATAATGGAGTAGAGTCGGCCGACCAGGTTTCACCCTAGCTTTTCAAAAGCCAAATCGAGTTTTTTTTTGTAAAGTGAGGGCTGACTCTACCCCATTATCTATTTTTTTTATATTAAATATTTTCCCTTCGGCCTTCTTTTTATTATGTATACAAAAGAACACAATCTTCCTGCTTTCATAGCTATAATAAAGTTTTTTACCCCCCCAATAATGAAATATATATATATATATATATATATATATATATATATATATATATATATATATATATATATATATATATATGTATATATAATAAAAACTAAAAATTTAAATCTTTCTTAATTACAATTTGTCTCGGCAGCCGTGTCAAACGCATATCTTATTTTCTTTTATTAATATTATTGGAATTTTTTCCCCTTTTTCTTGTACATATTTGTGAAGTAGTCCATGGATTTCGGCTTTTGAATTATTTTGGAGCATCTTCCAATTACGTGATTTCCTTGGATTTTACTTGTGCGAATGGAAATTCAATTAACTTTCTTGGATTTATATTTTTGGATTTTACCGTCATTAGATTATTTACCTTTCACCAGACTATCCATTCACGTGTAATCACCTTTTTCTTCACCATATTCCCTCTGTTTCACTTTTTGTTATCAAGTAAGATCTTTGACTTACTTGCAGTTTCATCAAATACTTTTGTATGCAAAATCCGATCCCGCATTTTGCTAATTCCTACCCTCTGATGAGAAGGAAAATATTTCTTCAAAACTCCGCAGATTAAGGACTATCCACGTATTAAGTGTTTCCTTTTCAGATTAAATATGTTTTTAACTCTTTTTCAAAGCGTTTTTTTAAACATGTTTTATTAACTATTTGCTCTTATATATATGTCCCCCTTTTTAAAATTCATCATTCAATAAGATAAAAAGCTACAGCAAACATCTAAATGACTACTTTAACCACAGTTCCTGATTTCAAAAAAAGAAAACTTAAAAGGTAAATATCTCTATATATTTTTAAAGCAAATTTATTATGTAAATTCAAAAATATATATTTTTCTCTACTTATTTCTATCTCTAACCCATATTAATTTTCTTATAAATTTTAAATCCAGACCTTTCATTTCAATTTTTCAGATTCATCTGCCTTACTTTTAATGCTAGGTTTATTTATGGTGTCTTTTAAATTCAATAAAAACCCTCCAAAATTTGCTGATGAGGAGACCTTGCTTACCAAAAAACTATATATAATTATTCTACATAACTTGATGTATACCACAATAAAAACATTGTTTTCCGAAACGATCGTAAAGATAATTGATTTTGTTGTTGTTCCTTCTTATGAAACGGATTTTTAATTTAATTAAAATTTGAGTTTTAAATTTTAAATTATAAATCACATTACTTAATATTGAATTAGCTCTAGGACATTTAACTATCGAGCTTATTATATATCTAAATTACAACGAGCACTTTCTATTTCCTGTATTTTAATTAAACTAGTAATTTCACTGTTACATTAAAATACACTCAGCTCTTTAGACTATTGTTCTAATCTCCTTTAAATTTTATATATATATATATATATATATATATATATATATATATATATATATATATATATATATATATATATATATATACCAAGATCCAAGATTTCATTTTTCTTAATGAGTTCTTTCAACATAACTAAACCTCTGTACATTTTCGTTTCGTTTATGTAGAACAATTATTTTTTTTAATGTCAATATTGCATTATACTCATTAGAAATAAAATCAGAAATTTTTTTTAGAAAGAAATAGTCATGGCCGTATAATGTTGGAAAGGAAGCATGTAGAAGGATTCCCATTTCATGTTTATTTAGGGTAACATGTTTGTATAATATATATATATATATATATATATATATATATATAGTAAGTTATAAAATATATATGGCGATTAAGCTACACTGAATATTTCGCGTTTCATCCACTCTAGGACTCTTCAGGCTTATGCGGAATTTTGTGGTTGTCTGTCGTTTTTATATACGCACCTTCTATTGAGATTTTAGTTAGCCAATCAGCTTTCTAATATACACCGCGCCCTTCCTATCAGCCAATGAACATGCACTTATCGGACAAAGGCCTATTTGACATCTGGTAGACCTGTTCACTTGTGTGTGCTCTATTTAAATCTAGGTTATGTTTTTTTTATTTTAGTTTATATATAAATATATATATGTACATACATATATGTATGTATATATATACATATATATACATACATATATGCGTGATCGTTTATGTATATTCATGTTTATTTAATTTATTTATTTGTTTATTTTCTATTGTTTTTGTTAGTTTTAAAACTATTTTGTATCGCTATCCGAGTGTAAATTTTATCTTATGAATACAGTTGTTTGCTATTTCTCTTCTACAGTTTAATAGATGTTGGGGTTCTTTAAAGTACAGGATAGCAAATTTTTCATGAAGGCATAATTTACATGGCTCGTCTAGGTCCCTACACGTGGTAGCTATTCTTATTATTTTCCAATCGACTACCGGCGAATGTCCGCTTTCCTTGAGTTCCCAGTATTTATTTGCTAGCGTTGTTTTCATACGGTGTTTTTTATTGTTGAATGTACTTTTGTGGTCATAGTATCGGGTTTTGAAATCTAAGTATGTCATACCTACGTAATATTTCTTGTTATTCGAGTTTTCTTTCGCAAATCTTGTGGCCTGGTAAACTACGCTTTTGGTTAGACATTTATTTTGAAGTGGGCAAAATGTACGGTGTCTACAGTTGCATTTATCTTGTTCGTTATTAGTATTTTTATTTCTAGTATGGTTGTTCTTGTCTGGGGTTGGTTTATTATTATTATTATTATTATTATTATTATTATTATTATTATTATTATTATTATTATTATTATTTCTGCTAGTGTTAGTTTAATTTTTGTCATGGTGTCTACTTTTTTATTGTTTATTTGTTGTTGTTTACATTGTTTTTATTTAATATTTTGTTATTATGTGCTTTAATTATCATCTCTAAATTTTCGCCACAGCTGTAGGATAACTTTAAGGTATCTTTATTGAAGATTTTGTGTAAGTCGTTGGTTGCGGGAAAGTGTTTTTCAATAAGATCTAGAAATTTCTTGCCAAGTTTTGTTTTTAACATTTGATTGTATGGGGCCGTATACCAAATTATAGTTCCTTTTTTTCTATTTTTTATTTTATTATAGCTATTGGTGTTTCACCACATTAAAAATAGATATGGACAGAGTTAATTTCGAAACATCGCTAAAAAATATCCTCACACCTAGCAAGCATAGCTATGTTATTAAATTAATAGAAGGTGCGTATATAAAAACGACAGACAACCACAAAATTCGCGCATTAGCCTGAAGAGTCCTATAGTGGATGAAGCGCGGAATATTCAGTGTAGCTTAATCGCCATATATATTTTATAACTTACTAACTAGCTCTACCTACGTATTGAGCACTTTTGAAGTAAATACTTAAAGTTTACGCATACATTTATACTTTCGTATATTAATTTTATGTGAGTAAATTAAGTAGTTATATATATATATATATATATATATATATATAAAGAGAGAGAGAGAGAAAGAGAGAGAGAGAGAGAATATCTTTTAGGACAATAGTGATTAGTTTTAAAGAAAATTGTAGCCTTTGGGGCCACTTTGTCTATTTTAAGAGAAAAACGATCGAACGTAAACAACCGTCTACGTGCGTGATAGAATATAAACAATAGCGCGTGATTTATTGTATTTTTTTCATTACTTTTTTATCAATCGATATTAATCGATAACAGAACAGGTTGCGTGCCATTCTTTCGATACTTCATAAACTATTTTAAATTGCTTTATCTATAATCAAAATTAAATAGCGTTATATTAATACTTATCGAATACCAGTACATAAACCTAAGAACAAATTCCAGCCGAGAAGAAGTAAATGTCATTTATTTTAAAGCTTTAATTCCAAACGATTTCATCGATTACATATGACCAAGATCTTTCTGGTTGTCTTTCTTCTGATCTTGAGAAAGTGGTACAATGGGGGAAAACGAAGCTGGTTTATTTTAAAGCATCAAAAACCAAGATTATCTTTTTTTTTACATGGAGGTCACCACTTATCAAGACCCAGAGACCACTCGGGGATAAGGGTTATTGCGTGTACAGTAATCAATGGGACAATACAGTAGTAATCGATAGTAATGGAGATCTGATAAAGTGTCTTACTTAAGGGGGCGGTTTATTAGGAACTTGTTTATGTTGGACTTGAAGACATCCAGGTTGTAGTCAAGTGGGAAACAGGCAGACGGAACAGAGTTCCACAGGCGTGCAGTTCTAAGAAAGAAGCTTTGTTCATGGAATCTACGTTTTGATTTATGCACAGATAAAGAGTGGGAAAAATACTTGACAGTGGTTTCAGCTAGACGGGTGTTTTTCGTGAAAGATTTGAGAGGGGAGACCAGATATTAGAGCTCAGACGAGCACTTGCCATGGAAATAACGATAAAACAAAGACAGGCTCGCAACGTCTCTTCTGTGGGAGAGAGGTTGCAGGAAAGAGAAAAGAACATCACCCACTAGGCTATGAAGTCTATTTTATACTTTGTCATGCAGGATAGGCTGTTTTTAGCAGCTCCTGCCCAGATATGGCAGCAGTACTCCATCCTTGGACGTACTTGGCTTTTATATAGATAGAGAATTGCATCAGCAGTGAGATATCTACTGGAGCGGTAGAAGGATCCCGCCATTGTTCCAGCGACCTTAGCAACAGATTTGATGTACGTGTTCCATTTCAGATAGGAGTAAAGGTCAATCCCAAAAGCTTGTCAAAACACGGAGCCTCCCCAAGACGAGAGCCATCTATTTCAATTGATGCCATATGGGGATCGGAGCGTTGATGATGTAAAGATAGGTTTGGTTTTAGATGCATTTAATGTAACCAACCACCCCTTTCCCCACTGTACTACGCGCTCAAGATCAGAGGAGAGAGAATCGGAGAGAACTTTGTCATTTACGGTGTTTGATGTGTTGCCATAGATGATCGTGTCATCAGCATAGATGGCAACGAATGTATGTGTTTTGGGAGATCAGGAAGAGAATTGGGCCCAGTATAGACCCTTGAGGGACACCAGCATTAATACTGGTCGTCTGTACTCTGTCTTGCCGTCAGCACCAAGCTTCTCTACTTTCTCCATAATCGCTCCGACACTCACCATGCACCAATTGAAATGAAAGGCTTTCATCTATGCGATGCCACAATTTTAGGGGCCGACGAATTCTAATGAAAACATTTTTCACAAATTATGCGGCAAAAAGTTGGGGAAAAAACAATTTTTTATGGTTTACAGAAAAAAAAACAGTTTGTATGGTTTATAGGAAAACAGTTTTATATGGTTTATGGAAAAACTGTTATATTGTGTATGAAAAAACATTTTTTATTGTTTATGAAAAAACAGTTTTATATGGTTTATGAAAAAATAGTTTTGTATGGCTTATGGAACATGTATATGGTTCACACATTACAGATGGGAAAATCATTGTAATTATGAAATTAAAAATACATTCAATGTTTGAAAATAATTTATGGTTGATGTAAAACAAAAATAGAAAATAAAACATTTTTTTTATTTTCTATTTACAGGATTTTACTATGAAAAAATTAAAGCGTGATAAAAAATATTGTGAAGGAAAAATATCAAGCGAAAATAACATAATATTGAAGGTATTTCACCATAAATGGCGTTTGTAATTTTAATGTAATTCAATTATTAAAAATGAATATTTGCCTGTTTGGTTACTTAAAAATATTTTAAGGCTAGGGGTGACCACACATGAAGAAAGTGAGGGATTATGTCATCGTTGTCGATGATGACCACAAACATCACTGGTTTGGGGGCTAAGATCAGAGTGTACTATCTGTTCTGATGCTAGACCCAATCTATTCTTTCCTCCTTCAATGAAGGAGAAATCTTTCTAAACTGGGGCAATTCTTATGTTTGTTCTCATCCAGAGTGCTCCATTTTGGGGAGCCTGATTTTCCCCACATTAAAAACCGATCTTGTGTCTGACTCTGCCCTCCTGGGGAGGCAAGTAAATAGGAACGTCATTGGTTTGTCAACATCTGATGATGCTGCGACTTGGGGACTTGTATCTATCATACTCTATCGTCGAAAAACACTTGGTCCTGATGGCAAGACAGAGTACAGACGACCAGACGTGATACTAGATGCAGGAGTTTTCTCAAACACAAACGGCGCCTAGCATTCCCCAAATGATCACTCATTTGATATTAGCTAGACTCATCGTTGCTTAACTTCACTGGTTATGTAGGCAATAAATTATATATATATATATATATATATATATATATATATATTAAGCCACCCCCTTGGGTAGAGCACTGTCGTAAGTAATCTCACTCGCTACTTAATTGGCTGAAAAATGCGACGCTCGCTCTTTGTTTATAAACAAAGCGGTTAGAGCACTGTGCAAGTGGTAGACGGACATTTGTTTACATAGATATTTAGCGAGGTTATTTACGGGCGCCGCTCCCGTGGGTCGATCGGTAGAACTACTGACTGTCAACGCGATGGTTCTAGATTCAATCCTCGGCTTGCGAGAGGTGCTAGTCTAGCAGCACTGATGAGTTGTGATACAACGAAACAGGACTGTATGTCGATGATTATATATATATATATATATATATATATATATATATATCGTTGATGAAAAAATTAAACCCTTATTTTTCACTGAATCGTCAAAACAAACGTTAGGATTAAACGAATTTATATTGTCTTGTAAAGGGTACCGTAGTTTCTTAAAAGTTACGTTAAATTTTGGATTTTTAAATTTCATCACGCGACATCTATATATTGAGATAAAAGATGAATTTATTTGAAATTCACTCATGTTATAATATTTTTGTATATTTTAATAGCAACTAATCCTAAATCTTATTTAAACAAAAAATAAAGAAAAATAATTGATTCAAAAACCTTTTAACACTATTTAAATGTGTTACCCATCCAGAAAAATGCCGGTGAATGGTGTTTTTGGGGAAAATTTAAAATTCCATTAAAAATAGTAGAAATTTTAATATTATTTAGCTTTTCATATGATAAAACTCAGGCTTTATTCTTTCTAGAAAAAAAGTTGCTAAAAAATAATGGATTTTAATAGATTTTAACTCGTTTAAAAAAAACCAACTTTAAAAAGAATTTTTTTAGCCGTGCCTTATTTTGACCAAAGTTAACATTTTTATACACTCTAACATCGCAAGTCCATTTCAGAAGTGTTATCACCGCACAAGCAGAAAAGTCCAGCCTTATTAGATCAACTGTAGATTCTTTTATAGGACTGGGGCGCGTTTGAAATAGATGTTTTGCAGAGCACAATTGAACGATGATACTTGATTTTGTAAGTTTTACTTTAATTCGAGTGATTATGTCAAAATAATTTCGTAAAATCAACAATTCGTTCTTTGATAAGACAGGGGCGCGTTCGAAATGAATATTTCTGTTTAGAGCCATGATATTGGACTTTTGCATTTGAAACTTTTACTGAAGACATCATTTACAAGCAATTTTATAAAATGAACAGTAGATTCTCTACAGTGCAATGTAGACTACAATGTATGGTGGACTAAGTCACTGCAAAGAGGCATGTGAACCTTCTTCTCAGTACACTGGAGGAAGTACCTAATTAGATCAGACAATCAATCGATTTGATTGAGCGATTTCACTAATTTCATTGGAAATACAAATATGGAAAAATAGAACAGTTTATTTGTTTTTTGTGTTTGATATATCCATCCAAAAATGATTTTTATATATGCGTTAGTAGAAGGGTTAAGACGTTTTTCCCTGGCGTCATTAAAACACGCATTCAAAGCCATTAGGACGTATGCATTTTAAAGTAATTGTTTCACACTCCTCTGCGCTATCTAAACACCTGAGTTAATCAATTTTCAAATAAACAATTTCTGCATTTCCTTATTAATTCTTCGAATAAGTTGCAAAACAGTTTCTTTAAAAAAAGAAGCAAATTGATATCAGAATGTTTTTTTCATTTCGTTGTATTCACTTGATTTATTTGGTAGATATATCTATCTCATTTAATCTGCTGTTTAGATACGTTTAATTACACACGTATATATATCTTTCTATCTTATCTTCTTATCTTACATACTAGCAGGCCGCCTGGCATTGCCCGGTCTTAAAATACGCTTAAATATGATATTTTGATTAATGCATATTTCGTATTTATTATTATATTACATTGGACCCAACATATAGTAATGATCTAAAAAGTTTAAAAAAAATGACTCATGCGATACCACCGAGAATCGAAATCAAAACGTTTAGCTTACGATTTTTTTTCCTTTGATGTTAATGTCTGAGCTATGAAGACATGTTTGCTGCAAGGCTAAAAATTAAAACATGAACTAATAGCTATTACGTTACGCATGCATATTCGTAATGCCGTCGTTCGACCTTCACCAGGCAAATACCATTTTAAAAATGTTCACATTTTTGCACCGATTTTCTCCGGCTAAAACCCAAATATAAAGTTTCGTATAGGCTCAGAATACCCTATATACTAAGTTTTTTCTGTAGACCAAAAACTGACGGAGGAGTTTTGTAGGCAATTTTTAAAAAATATATATATACGCATACATAAACATATATAGAAAGAGTTTTGTGTTTACTATAAGCTTTTTGCGCAAATATTACGCAAGTATAAATCATGTAGAATATCTACATGAATATAATTGCGCGTAATAGTTAACTAAAGATGATCATCCTATAAGAAAACCGAAAAAACTAATAGGGAATTAATTAAAATGAATGTTTAAAAGAATATGCAAATTAGCTATATCTTTTGCAGATGAATTCAATTCCACAACCCATATATAAGAAAATTGTATTTTCTTTTTAAATAAATAGACGAAATAGTTTTTAATAAGAATATCAATACACAAACCCACAAAATTTATAGAGTATAGATATAGATATATATTATTTATTTATCATACACAAACACGCACACACACACACATATATATATTAATAAAATGGTAACGATTTTCCTCCTATAACTTCTGTCACTATAGGGAAATAAGTAAACGCTTCCTATACATAACCTTTACGCTCACTACTTACAGTTACTACTGAAGCGTATTGCTAGCTCAGTATATATATTTTTTCCGTTGTTTAATAATTCTTATTTTTTATCCTATTGTAGCTACTCTCTCAAATGCGTCATCTCACTGAGAGAGTAGCAAAGACTCCCATCCTGATACGATTCACTCCTCTTTCGTAAGCAAAAATCATCGTTTACTTTTATTTATAAGTTAATTGCTTTCGCATGTAACCGATTTATTATTTGGCTTCCTATATATCAATATTTAATAAATACGCCATTACGCTTGCAGTTTCATTTAACAAACGTTCTGTTATTCTTTATTGTTTGATAGAATGACAGAATGGAACGAAACTATCAGTTCACAATACTTGCACGTAATAACTTTTTGGAAAAGAAGATGGTAATAAATACGAACAGTTTACCTTGCCTTTATATGGATCGTCTCGATAACCAATAGCACGAATATATGTTAATAAAACATATCGTGATATTTATTAACTGCCTTGTAAAATATATAAAAAAAGAATACGGCAATAAACGTATAATAGACCAATAAACGTATAATAGACCGCAAACAAGTTCTCACATTAAATGATAAACCGTTGACAGATTTCAATTCGAAATCATTTGTTTTCTGTTCTTTTTTACGTGCCCTGCAAGAATACGAACCGTGCTATTTCCAAGGTACATTCAATTTATAAGAGAATTTTTGATTATGATTGATTATTATATTTTATTCATTTAAGTAAATCGCTGTAATACTTTATATCTTACACTTTCGGATTTTTACCGATAATCTTTTGGAACATAAAAAATATAATTTGCAACAAAATATAAAAGTGGGAAGGTTTTATTATAGAATCTGAACCTAGCCAGATCGACTTATAAAACAAAACAAACAAACTAATCCTAAACTTAACTTACAGTGAGTTTACAGCTAGAATTAAAAAGAACACTCCAGTTAAAATTCTGCAGAAGTAACCCTTTTCGGAACAAAATAAATTGGAAAGAGGGTCTTCTACAGAATTTGAACCTAGTCAGATCGATTTTTTATCAATCTAAACATAAACTTCACAGAGTTGTAGTTAGTTTACAATTAGGGCTGAACAAAGAGTAAAAGTAGACGACACGAGTTGAAAATAATAAATAAGATTAATTTACTGAAGAGCAGTTAATAAGGGGAGACAATCTAGCTATGTATGTCAAGAGAAAATGGTGACCATGACCTCTTTAATGTCAGTCATCGTTGGGTTTTCAAAACAAAAGTAAAGGGTCCCTTGAGCAAAAGGCTGAATACATTTCCTTCCTAAGTCGCCATTTTATTGTTATGGCGTTTTTACCGAAGCCGTATGATTTTAGAAAGACTCCATTTAACGATTTGCAATTCCTTTCTAGTGAAAACCTTTTTGTGTTTTGATTGTATTTTTAGATGTTTGTTTGTTCTTTAGAAAACAGAAATGTCTCTTCGTAGGGTTGATGTTTATTCGCGGACACAATAACAAAAACAGATTTCAAGATAAAAAAAATAAATGAAAAAAAGCAGTTTTGTACAAGGTAAATGTTTTCTTGTATAAAGCCTAGAAGCCATTTTAATCTTTCTTCCTCACACTTTTACTCCCCAAACCTTTCTATCATTCTCCCTGTCTTTCTCTTTATATCTAATATATATATATATATATATATATATATATATATATATATATATATATATATATATATATATATAATTTTTTCAAAAACTGCAAATTTTAACTAAATTTAATGAAACTGTTTAAACACACAATACCTCATTTGATTAGCCTTTTATTTTTCTATAATTTTACCTGTCATATTTGACTTTTAATGGAAATATTCAAGTGTTCACGTCAATTAAAAAAAAACTTCAAACTGGGGAGGCAAAAAGAAAGTCCGCACAATGGAAAATTGGTTACTCTTGCATAATTTGACCTGAATTCTCGTCATTCATGGGTCGGGCGAGACCGGCAATCATCGGTGTCAGTCGAGTATTGTTCAAATGTTGAAACGCTAACTCGACTTTTTATTTTATTTATTTAATTTTTTTTACTGTTATGTTTTCAGTTATTTTTAAGGTGATGTTAAGAGGGGTGACATTTTATTTTCTGATTAGTTACTTATTTATTATTTATTTATTATTTTTTAATTGAATTTTTGGGAGTTTGATTAGCCAATGAAAAAGCGCTATCTAAATGGAAGCAGACGGCATTCGAATTGGAAGAAAGCGACTAAACTAACAAAAAGAAAAAGAAAAACTGACAAATATATTTTCAAACTCGCCAAACAGAAAAATGACAGACAAGAAAATAAATCTATACACGTTAGAAAAAGAAATGAAAACATCGATGCAGATAATCTCATATTGTTAGGAGAAGAAATTGCTGTCCCCCCAAAATGAGGTGTAACAAAAATTGTAAACACAAATTTTTACTTAAAAGAAGATCGTGTGTAAAGGATGGTTTCTCCTGGAGATGTACAAATGGGCAGTGCCAATAAAAGAACTTGACTGAACAACAAGTCTTGAAAATAAAAAAGAAAACAAGAAAAAAATACGGTTACAAAAAAGAAACCAAAACAAACAAACAAAAAACTTGTACTTACACCTAACAATTATACGGTTAAAAAAATCTTTTCTTGGTGAAAAAAAAAAACAAAAAAACTTTCTGTTGATAAATATTTTGCAAAAAAAAAAAAAATAAAAAAAATAATACTAAAATGAAATTTTTTCATTTTTCAAGTGTTTTTTTTTGTTGTTATTTTTTATTATTTGTTTTTAAAGTAAGTAGAAACATTAATAGGAAGGGGTTATACATGCTTCTTATACCTAGGTATTTCGAAGCCTAATGCTTCTCATCAGAATAAAAGAGAAGATTTAGGATACTAATATAGCGAAATGCAATGTCTAGCTTAGAATACATTAGGATAGAAATGTAGAATAAACTTAGAAATAAAATGAAAGAGAAAAGATACATGAATTATAAAACATCATGATGAAAAATAAACAAAACAAAATGTAGGGAGATGGAGTGGCCGGTAATTGAATTAGGGGAATATTTTGAGGCTAGAGGGAAGGTATGACTGAAGTGGGTTGAGTTCTAAAAGAGGAAAGCATAGGGGAGTAATGAGTACATATTCTTTTTATTGTTTTGACTCTTGAGTGTCTATCCGACACAGTTAGACACAATTATCAACCAAGAATCACATCACTCTACATAAAAACATATAAGATATCAATGGATAGTTACTTGAGAATCCAAACAAGTAGTGGAATGAGGTCATAAATGGATGATAACGTTCAGCGCTGCCAAGACAAAGCTACTTTACTTTAATAATTACATGAAACCTTACCAACCACCAATAACTATGGTCCTGGATATGACCTTAAAGTATATACAACGATAAGGCCCCAGCTTGCGGGCGTTGGGGAGTGAGGAGCCACCCTTTAATTTCCAGGTTCACTCTGACCCGGAGTGGTATTACCTGTTAGGGTCCCAACTATGGTTTAAATAGAAACCGACTTGAAAACAACAAATATATTCTATTAAAAAATTTTTCTTCAAAATATTTGGATTCGGCATTAAATAACCTGAAAAGGGTTGATATGCCATAAAACAAAAACAAGCAAGCAACCAACCAACCAAGCAACCAATAGCTATGGCTAGAGACATTTTACCTGAGAGCACTTCATTCAAGTTCCTTGGTTAGCGTTCACATGAAACATGAGTTGGAATAGATACATTGAGATCATTGTTAAGGCTGCTGCAAAGAAGGTGGGCTCTCTCTACCATGCTAGAAAGTTACTTACGCCTAAAAGTATCCTGTACCTCCACAAAGCCACCATTCGCCCATGTATGGAGTACTCATGTCACATTTGAGCTGGTGCATCTGCTACTAGTCTCTCGCTCCTGGACAGAGTCCAAAAGAGAGTCGCCAACCTAATAGGTCCTGAACTGTCATCTAAACTTCTGCCCTGTCCTACCGACGAAATGTTGCATCTCTCTGCCTGCTTTGCAAGTATTTTAATGGTGGATGCTCTGACGAACTACAAGCCCTTATACCCCCTCGACGAAAATATCCCCGACAAACCCGACAAGCAGCAAAGTCTCACCCCTACACAGTTGAGATCCCTAGATGTAAGAAAGCTTTTTACTCTAATAGCTTCTTCCCCAGAACTGCAGGACTTTGGAATTCTCTTCCGGTTTCCTGCTTTCCCAACTGTACTGACATGCAGAAGCTCACGTGTAATGTGAATAGACATCTTGCTGCTAAACTCCCTACATAGTACCCCTGGAACTTAGGTCCCTGATAGTAGCTCCCTACATCAAAGTGAAAACATGCCTTGTTTGGGGTGAAAATGTAATAAAAAAGGAAAAGAATATGCTGTTGTCATAGCCCTAGTAATGAGTAAAGAAAATGGAGGAATATGTTAAAGTGGAAATAACAATAATGGAGAAAAATAGACATTATAGAAATAATATGGCACAGTGAATGGGGATAGGAAAAAACAAACATAGGTATATAAGCAATAAAAAAATATAAAAAATAAATGAAAATATAAAGCATAAAAACTTATGGTCCATTTATCTATATTTGTAATCTATCTCCTTCCTCCTCTTCTGACCAAAGCGTTGATTTCGACCTTAAAATCGTCGAAGCTGCTGTTCGGATGATTAATCGAAATTGGCATAGAGAATCGGAAAAATCGGAACTTTTGGGGTATCGGAATCAGAAAAAAATATGACTATTTTGCAATTTTGCCAAAAACGATTCTTTTATTATTTTTTAAAATTTGATTTTGTTTAAAATAAAACCTTCCATAGCTGGTAGTAATAATAGTACAATAAATATTGATTTTAAACCAACAGTAAAACTAAAATCTATAAATTACTTCCTCAAAATTGTGTTTTTACGCTTAAGAAAACATTTGCACATTTATCATGTGTTTTTACAATAATCGGGTGAAAATAGCAATTTTATAATTGAATAATTAGAGATGAATAAAGAATTAGAATTGTTAATTATATCGGAATCGAGAATTTAAAACAGAATCGGTAATTGTATCGGAATCGGGAAAAATATTGAAATTGTTCCATCACTAGATGAAGCCATACAATTATTAACTAAATTGTTTCGACCTAAAACGCCTCTTTTCCGCAAAAAGTAGAAACACACGATCCTCACGAGGAATGACATGACTTTAGAGAAACATTGATTAATTCATCATTCTCACCCAGCTGGAATAAATATCACCATGTGATTTGTAAGCCTTGTTTTCGTTATCATTTCAACCGAAAGGTAATGTGTTTTTGTAATTCGTCTTGTAAACGAACTTAATATGAACCCCCCCTCCCAATGTATTAACGGTATCCTCTCATAAATAATGTATTCTCCTGTCTGTGAAAAGAACTGTATATTAATACAGTTTTCTCACATCTATATCCCTTCTACTGTTTATAAATAATAAACTCAAAAAGAATTGTCTCCTTATCGTCATCGCTGTGTAATCTGTTATATAAATGTCCCATTCTCCGTTATATGTCTTGTTCCCATCATGTACCCCGAAACAAAACGCTATCTATTTCATAAGATCTCGTCACATGATCAGCTCACAGGAGCTGAGCATGCCTCTAATTAGGCAAGCTAGAAAGGGAGTTAAGTACTTGTACCAATCAATGATGAGTTTAGAAATTAAGCACAGATTAAAAATTGACACGTAAACATTTAACGAAAAGGGGATTGCAACGTTAAAAATGTTTTGTTTTTTAATAAAACAAAAAATGATAGCAAATTTAGAAAAATAGCTCGAGTCAAATCTCGTTACTATTCCACTTTCGCTATTATACCACCTTTGCCGTGTCTCGACAAAAATCAATAAAAAATGAATTCATTATGATATCCCGTAATCGCATTACTATGTCACTTTTTTGTGTTGTTTTTTAAATTACACTTTTTCGTTTTTTATTCATTCATTTTTCAGATTTAGTCAACAGGTGGTTTTATTTGAGAAAATAAGACCGTTTTTACAAACCCTCATTACTGTGCCAGTTTTGCTCAATCCCGGTGGGTTGCATACTAGCGAGATTTGACTGTATATCTTTATAATGATTATGGTATAATACGATTTGACTGTATATCTTAATAAGGATTATGGTATAATACGATTTGACTGCATACCTTAATAAGGATTATGGTATAATACGATTTGACTGTATACCTTAATAAGGATTATGGTATAATACGATTTGACTGTATACCTTAATAAGGATTATGGTATAATATGATTTGACTGTACACCTTAATAAGGATTATGGTATAATACGATTTGTACTATATCTTAATAAGCATTATGGTATAATAAGATTTGACTGTATACCATAATAAGGATTATGGTATAATACGATTTGACTGTATACCTTAATAAGGATTATGGTATAATATGATTTGACTGTATACCTTAATAAGGATTATGGTATAATATGATTTGACTGTATACCTTAATAAGGATTATGGTATAATACGATTTGACTGTATACCTTAATAAGGATTATGGTATAATACGATTTGACTGTACACCTTAATAAGGATTATGGTATAATACGATATCTTAATAAGGATTATGGTATAATAAGATTTGACTGTATACCTTAATAAGGATTATGGTATAATACGATTTGACTGTATACCTTAATAAGGATTATGGTATAATAAGATTTGACTGTATATCTTAATAAGGATTATGGTATAATAAGATTTGACTATATCTTAATAAGGATTATGGTATAATAAGATTTGACTGTATACCTTAATAAGCATTATGGAATAATACGATTTGACTGTATACCATAATAAGGATTATGGTATAATAAGATTTGACTGTATATCTTAATAAGGATTATGGTATAATAAGATTTGACTGTATATCTTATTAAGGATTCATGTGTTCATCCTGTTGTCCTGATAGACGATCTGTTGTCATGTGGTATGGCTACATACCCTGCCCATCTGTGTTTGGATGTTTTGATGGAAGTATTGATGCCAATAACTCTTGTTTGTTGGAAGATCCAGATGTTTGTTTTTTCTATCTTGTAGAGTAATGCCTAACATTATCCTCTCCATCTTCTTTCGTGCCACTGCTAAGATTTCATTTTGGCGAGTTATCAAAACCCATGTTTCATTACCGTAGGTCATCACAGGTAGTATATATTCATTGAAGATCTTCCCTTTGATTGACATATTTGCTTTTCGACTTCTCGTGATATTCTTAACTTTCCCAAAAGCTTCCCATCCCAATGTGACTTTCTCTTTTTCTCAAGAAGGAAATCTCCATCTTTCGAATTTTTTCCCCAAGTAGATGTAACTTCCAACTTCCTCAATGGTTTTTCCATAAACAATTATTGGTGACTTGGCAGCGTGCTGATTTAACATCATATTGGTCTTCCCAAGATGCATCTTGAATCCAACCAGTTTGCTCTTTTTTTAAAATTATATTTTCAACCCAAACAAGGCACATTGCCACTTTGATGTAGAGGGCTACTATTAGGGACACATGCTACAGGGGTACTAGGCGGGGAGTTGGGCAGCAAGATGTCGGTTCACGTTACGCTTGAACGTCTGCATGTCAGTACAGTTGGGGAAGCGGGAATCTGGCGGGGAGTTCCAAAGTCTAGCGGTTCTGAGGAAGAAACTACTGGTGCAGAAGGCTCTCTTACATCTAGGGATCTCTATTGTGAAGGGGTGGGATTGTACTGCTTGTCAGGTTTGTCGGGCGTATTTACATAGAGGGGTACAAGTGCTTGCAGCTCGTCAGAACATACATCGTTAAAGTACTTGTAGAACAGGCAGAGGGATGCTACATTACGTCGATGGGACAGAGGCTGAAGCTTGGATGATAATTCAGGATCTATTAGGTTGGCGACTCTCTTTTGAATCTTGTCTAGGAGTGAGAGACTAGTAGCAGATGTACCGACCCAAATATGACAACAATACTCCATACATGGGCGAATGGTGGCCTTATAGAGGTACAGGTTACTTTCAGGGGTCAGTACCTTTCTAGCACGGTAGATTTAACCGACATAAATCCAGTTCAAACAGACAGAAGTATATAGAAGCCAGAAGGCACTCTAAGAAAGATATAGCGACAGTTAAGAGAGAATTTACTGAAACCACCTAAACACGCATCGAAGCTCAGAAATTAGGAACCCGTGACTTCTGGAAAATCTACAACAGTGTAGTAAATAATGGGCTATCAACAATTCCCCCACTATCCAACAATCATGAGCTTGTTAACCACCCTCTCCCAGACTTTCCTTTGCGGACTGACGCAACACTTGACGATCTGAAAATCACCCCTTCTCTTTTGACATTGCAAAAGCACGTGGACCTGATCTCATCTCGGCTGTGCTATTAAAAAAGTGCTCCGCCGAAGTAGCTCCAGTTCTCTCCAAACTTTACAACAAATGCCTTAACGAATCTTGCTTTCCTGCCTGCTGGAAAACCGCTTCTGTGGTACCGGTTTTCAAGTATTCTGGTGAAAGAACTGACCCAGTAAATTACCGTCCCATTAGCCTCCTCCCGCTTTTTGCCAAAATATTTTAGTCCATAATTAACCAAGCTCTAGTTCATCACCTTACAGATGCTAAACTTCTTACCGACCAACAGTATGGATTTAGGCAAGCCCGTTCCACAGCAGACATTCTAACCGTAATCTCTGAGCGTATATACCATTCACTTGACAAAGCAGGGGAGTGTAGAGCGGTAGCTCTTGATATATCTAAGGCTTTTGACAGGGTATGGCATGAAGGTCTTCTCAGGAAAATCAGATCATACGGTATCACTAGAAGAATATTTAACATAATTAAATCCTTCTTAGATAAGAGAAAAATACAGGTTGTCCTCGATGGCCGTGCATCTAAACAATATGATATAAATGCGGGAGTGCCTCAGGGGTCTATCCTTGGACCTCTATTATTCCTAATATTCATAAATGACCTCCCTTACAAATTTGTCTGTGAGATGGGTATATATGACGATGACACCACGCTCTATAACAGACACGACAGGAAAACAAATGAACACATATCTAGAGAAATGGCAGAAACACTAGAGGATAGCCTCTACTCTGTAGTGGAATGGAGACAAAAATGGATGGTCATATTCAATGCTGCCAAGACCAAACTTGTTTCCTTCAATAATTACAAGAAACCTTCTCTTCCACCAATAGCAATCGCCAAAGACTTTTTATCTGAAAGCACATCTTTTAAACTCCTCGGCCTAAAGTTCACAGGAAACATGAGTTGGAACAATTACATTAAGAGCATTGCCAGGACCGCTGCGAAAAAGGTAGAGTGGATGTCGTTTAGAATGTCATTTACTTCCTGAGGAGAGTGTGCCATTAGGCCAATATCATCATCGAAGATGAGATGTGACAGGTGCTCGCCATCATTGTTGATTCCCCTACCCTACAGAGCGTTATAATAAGAATAAAGATGGCGAATCCATTTTTATGAGTAATTTTAGAAAATAAGTTTTAATAGCAATATGCTAACTGTTGTAACGTGGATCAAATGTGTATACTTAAAAAGAGATAAACTGGTAGTTGAGAATTGAAACTGCGACTTGCAAATCTCAAACCTAAATTAGTTATAGTTTTTGATACTCCACACGAATGTCCATTATTGTACCTTTTGAAATAAATCTATTCTATATTGCTGTATATGTATATTGTTATCCACTAAACAATACCACGCTAGTAGAATAGAAAAATGATAAAAAATTAAAAAAAAAACACCCATAATATGTTATCTAGTCTAGAAGTAGATCATATGAAAGAAAATGTATAGGTGATAACTCTAATAGCAAAATTATTATTGTGTGACCTTGATCTATTCTAACTCGGGAACAGATGAACTGTCGCACATACTATATTTAGACGTGGCAATCATTTGTAGCAGTTATAGCCAGAATACCTGACGCAAATTTTCTGGAACATACTATTTCTGTACTTCTTTTAAGTATCTCATCGCGTCGTATTAATTACCAATTATTATTATTAGCCCTCCAAAATCACGAAACCGACGATAAGGTACTTTGACTTATTCGAACCAGCATAATCTGATCGAATGTAGCACAAAATTGACAAGGAATTCAAGCTTATTCAGACACGAAAATAACTTACACATCACTGTCAACGAAAATCGAGATATATGTCGGATACAACGTAACCATTATTGCATCTGGAATGTTGGATTTTTTTTAGGAAAAATACTTTGGTAGTATGGTCTAGTAATTGTTGATTATAACAATAGAGTGATAAGCTGAATTCAATTGGATTTTTAACATGCAAAGTGTTACAACCTATAAAAGACATTTGAGCATCATGAAGTAGGATTGAAGAAAAAAATTGTTTTTAAGTAAAAGGTAACAGTTTCAAATCAAGTTAGAGGATTTATGCTTGGCCAGACTAATCGTTGATTAACTTGGATGAGCTAATGAGAACCGATTTATAAGCGCTATTATGCTGTCTCTCTTTCTTTCTTTCTTTCTTTCTTTCTTTCTCTCTCTCTCTCTGTCTCTCTCTATCTCTCTCTCTATTCTAGCCGCACTGATTAGTTCTGACAGAGAAGGCAGAGAGTCTCGAGAGATTGCTTGTTGATTTCGGGGAGAACAGATCGTATAGAAACTGTAACCCCTCATCGATGAAGCTGGCTAGGAGGCCTGTTTATCTGGAAATCTCGACTCGCATCGTCTAATCCTTCTCTGAGGGTTGTTACATTGAATCCTGTATGCTAAAAGAGAATATCGAAGCCGCAGACAGGAAGAAAAACAAATTTGTGAAAACTTTAGTCTACAGAGTTAATTTCACAAAATTATGTACAAATGTTTTTACAAATATAATTCAATTCTTAGTAAGTCTTTTCAGAGTCTCAAATCTCTTCACAGACAGCGTCAGACGGGTGGGGATGAGGAAGTAGAGGGGTCACGTCTCTATACGATCTGTTCTCCCCGAAATTAACAAGCAATCTCTCTTCCTTCTCTGTTCTTCTGACTAATTTTCGCGCGATGGTCGTATATATAGTGAGGTATGTGGATGGGGTGGAAGTTTCCCCAGCCAATAAGATTTCGCCACGAAATCAAAAAGCTGCAGGTTTTTGCGTGTGGGCAATTCTCGAATCTGGAATCTGAATTCTACAGGCATACTAATTCACACGACCCGCTAAGGTCAGATGTCAGTTCTGACATCCGACTTTGTGTTCACCAAGGCCAGACAATGTTATGCTTCAAGTTTTCTGTCATCAACTTTAGCTGCAAAATATATTTCTCTGGTTTCAAACAATATCAATTTTGACATGAAATAAAAATATATATTTATATTCTCTATTTTAAATCCCCTGGTTATCTGGCGTCACCCGGTAACGATTAGCTATCTCAGCGTAGTTCTAAAGCTCCCCAATGGGGGATTACGTCACACAACGAAACAGTATGTGGATGATTAAGCCCCCTTTTTACGTTGAACACTGTCGTAAATGTACCTCACGCACTGCTTATTTGACTATAAAGCGAGGCTCGCTGTTTATTTGTTTGTTCATAAACACACTAGTAGCGTGAGCGCCATAAACGCGATGGGCGAATGCTTATTCAATGAAAATTCGATGAGGTCATTTACGGGCACCGATCCATGGTCCAGTGGTTAAAACTGCTGACTATCAACGCGATGGTTATACGTCAATCCACTGATAGAAAAGTGATAATCCAGCTGCACCGATGATTAGTTGTGATACAACAGAACAGTACTATATATGCATGACTATATATATATATATATATATATATATATATATATATATATATATATATATATATGAAAAATTCAGGCTATTTGAGGAAATATGAAGGGATTTAAAAATGCTATTTTATTACTTTTCAGAAACCAACAAGATCATCAACTGTAATTATAGAAAGAAGAAGTTAAATATCGCAAGAAAATGGATCCAGAAAAAAAAATGAAATATCAGAAAGAACAAATGGAATATCAGAAAATCGATGCAGAAAGAAAAAAAATATTAAAAGAAAATAGAAACAGAAAATCGTCAAAGAAAAGAAAAATTCGAAGGACAATAGAAAAAAAATGATTATCAGAAGAAAAAATGAATGAGAAAATATGGAATATCACAAAGAGCGAAAAAATTGAAACAAAAGTTAAAACAAATGAAAATATTTGATGAAGTGTTTTTTTCATACTCAATTGAGACAGAAAAATATACGAATTATCACTTGGGGATCTATATAGTAAAAATGAAAGTGTATTTTCACAAAAAAATATTTAGAGAACTAGTGATAATTTTAATTATGATCTTGAAAACGAGATTTCATTTGCTTTTTCAGACGATATGACAGCATTTATAATGCTAATCCAAATATTAGGATGAACATACTGAATTCGTTAACTAACCTGCGAAATTACAGTTGTTAAAGTCTACAATTATTGGCTGAACGTATAAACCGGAAGTCTCTAAAAACATTGCCAGGGCCGCTGCAAGAAAGGTAGGCTCTCTCTACCGTGCTAGAAAACTACTAACACCCGAAAGTATCCTGTACCTCTATAAGGCCACCATTCGCCCATGTATGGAGTATTGCTGCCACATCTGGGCTGGTGCATCTGCTACTAGTCTCTCGCTCCTTGACAAGGTTCAAAAGAGAGTCGCAAATCTGATAGGCCCTGAACTGGCATCTAAGCTTCAGCCTCTGTCCCATCGACGAAATGTTGCATCCCTCTGCCTGTTCTACAAGTATTTTAGTGGTGAATGCTCTGATGAACTGCAATCACTTGTGCCCCCACGACGCGAGCACCCTCGACAAACCCGACAGGCTACTAGATCCCACCCCCACACTGTAGAGGTCCCTAGATGTAAAAGATCTTTTTACTCCAATAGTTTCTTCCCCAGAACCGCAAGACTCTGGAATTCCATTCCAGGTCCCTGCTTCCCCAACAGTACTGACTTGCAGAAGTTCAAGTGTAACGTGAACCGACACCTTGCTGCCCAAATCCCTACATAGTACCCCAGTAGTTGTTGCCCCTGATAGTAGCCCCCTACACCAAAGTGGCAATTTGCCTTGTTTGGGGTGAAAATGTAATAAAAAAAAAAAAAAAAAAAAAACATAATAAAGATATAATAAAAATATAAGTTCAACAAGCTAACCTAGCGAGCGAATTAATATTAGAATTTACAGAATGTGAGAAATGATACAATTATTTCCACAGTCAAGAAATGTTGGATGACATCGTTCTAGCGAGTGTAAACATCCAAATTATGAGGCATCGGCTTGGGTTCTTATTGATTGGATGACCCCCTTTCCTTGCTTGACATAAAATAGGTACATCTCACAGTTTGCTTGATCTGTCTTACTTAATAGACTTGATGTGGCGTGGTTGCTCAAGTTACAGAGTATTTGCCTCGCATGCAAGAGATTTGGTTTCGAATTCAGTGTTTGGATGTGTTTAACTGATAAGCCAAATGAGGGAGAAACTTGAGCCTTGGATCCTAGTTTGTTAGCTTCCAGAGCTCGTGTAAGCTGCGATGTTGTTTGATTGCCGGAATTATTATATCATCTCTTACATTCTGAATATATATATAAAGTTAAAACTTTCTTGAAGTTTTACATTTGGATTTTACCGTCACTGGATTTTTTTTTATCTTCTACCAGACTATCCATTCGTGTGTAATCACATTTTTCTTTATCATATTCCCTCTACTTTACTTTTTTTGTTTTCAAGTAAGATCTTTGATTTACTTGTTGTTTCATCAAATACTTCTGCATGCAAAATCCGATCCCGCATTTTGCTAATTCCTGCCCTCTGATGAGAAGGAAAGTATTTCTTCGAAACTCCGCGGATTAAGGACTATCCATTTATCTAGTGTTTCCTTTTCAGATTAAATATGTTTTTAACTCATTTCAAAGTGTTTTTTAACATAGTTTATTAACTGTTTGCTCATATTATAAGCTCTATTTCCTAATTGGTTTTATCGAGCTTTTATATGTGGCTAAGATAAGTTTATAAATATTAATTCTTTAATATTTATAATTTACTTTAATTTTTTTTTTTTACACAGTGATCACCACTTATCAAGGCCCGGAAGCCACTCAGAGATAAGAGTTATTGCAAGTACATTACGTTAGTGTGGAGATTTGCTGAAGTGTTTACTTAAGAGGGCGGTTCATTAGGAATTTGTTAACATTGGACTTGAAGACATCCAAGTTGTAGTCCGGAGGGAAGCAGGCAGACGGAACAGAGTTCCACAGGCGTGCAGTTCTAAGAAAGAAGCTTTATTCATGGAATCCGCGTTTTGATTTAGGCACAGATATAGAGTGAGGGTGTTTTTCGTGAAAGATTGGCGAGGTTTTACCATCTTGGATCATTTTGGTAAATTCAATTGTAATTTTTATTTTATATATATATATATATATATATATATATATATATATATATATATATATATATATATATATATATATATATATATACTAGCAAAAGTACCAATCGGTGACTGGGTTCAAAAACAGCCTACAGAAAATGGACTCTGATTTATGAAAGTATCATAGGTTATGAAAAGGAAGGGTTGTAAAGAGATAGCTTCGAATTTGGGGGTATCAAAACCAAAGCAAAATATGATAAAAGTAACAATAAAATAGATAAACCCCAGAATTTATTATACCATACCTGTTCACACTGAAACACTTATCACAATATTCTGTGGATGTATATTAAAAAAAAAAACCTTGTTAAACTTTCTGACATATTTCCATTCTATGGAGATCAGGCGCGAATGAACATCCCCATAATTTTATTATACCATATTTCTTCAAACTATAATTATCAAAGTATACTTACGCAGATAGATATGAAAAGTCTTTATTAAAGTTTGTGCCTATTTCCATTCTATGGAGGCTTGGCGCGAATGCAGATCCCACAATTTTATTATACCATCCCCATTTAAATTAAAACATAGTTATCAAAGTATTATTATATACATCTATATCAAAAACACTTGTAAACGTTTTAGTTTAATTTTTTTATTTCCATACTTTGTGGACCAGGCGCGTACGCAGACCCCACAATTTTAATGAATCATCATTATGCCAGATCAAACATACCCATTCCTGTGTCTCGATACATGTTCTATCATTATATGTTATCAGTTTTCTATAATAGTCAACCATATAGGAGCCTATTCGTGACCAGGCACACACACACAGACGTTCAGCTTTATATATATATATATATATATATATATATATATATATATATATATATATATATATATATATATATATATAAGTGAACGTGTCTGTGTATCTGTGTGTCTGTGTGTTCTGTGTACATTTCTCTACGCAATAACTCTGTCAATTTTTAGTCTACAGACTCGAAATTTGATATACAGGGTAATGAGATTTGGCAAGAAATTTGGCCAGAAATTTGGCGATTAAGGGGTCAAAGTTCAACGATTTGACCTTTGAGAACTCTACCAAACTCCTCCGACAACTTTGGGTGTAAACACTTGAAATTTTAGATATGGGTTCGTTAGACATGGATCTAACTTAATAACTTAATTTGAGCCCCAAACAATAAATGTTAAGGGGTCATAATAAGGGTCAAAGTTTAAAAAAATGACCGCTTTTGTTTTGATGAACATACACCTCCAAACACCCGAGCAATGCCGGGCTGAAATGCTAGTATATATATAAAAGTGAATATGTATCTATGTGTGTGTGTGTGTGTGTGTCTGTGTACTTTTCTCTAGGCAATAACTCTTTCAATTTTTAGCCTACAGACTCGAAATTTGATATATAGGGTACTGAGATTTGGGAAAATCTATGTGATTGGTTTTAGGCCAGAAATTTGGCTGTTAAGGGGAAAAAGTTCAACGATTTAACCTTTGAGATCTCTACCAAACTTCTCCGACAATTTTGGGCCTAAACACTTGAAATTTTAGATATAGGTTCCTTGGACATGGATCTAACTTAATAACTTGATTTTACCAATAAATATTTAGGGGTCATAATAGAGGTCAAAGTTTAAAAAAAATTGACCTCTGCGGTCTCTTCCAAATTACTCAGACAATTTCTGGTCTAAATATTTGAAATTTTACATAAAGGGTATTCAGAGATAGACCAAGCTTTTTCATCAGTTTGGGTCGAAAATGTTTAATTACCAATATATAAATGTATGCATGTATGGTTGCATGTCTGCCTAAAACTTTTGACAGAGGCGATGGATTTTACCAAGATTAGTATTGTTTTGAAGTTCGACCTTTCAGACGACAAATATCGAAAAATTGGCTAAAAACATTAATCTTTACCTTCAACTGAGCACTTTTCTACAGAAGGGGGGGCGCTTTTTTCGCCGATATTTTTGAAAGTCATCCTCTGCTTTCGATTGTCTAGCCTTAATTTAAGCATAAGTCAGTTCCGGTTTGGCGGTGGTCGTAACAGCAAAGACGTCAGGGTTTTTTCCCATTCTTTTCCTCCTTCGCGGTACGGGTTTTCCTACTACCACTTCTTTTTTGCTCAACATACACATCCAAACACCCGGGCAACGCCGGGCTGAAATGCTAGAATGAATATATATATATATATATATATATATATATATATATATATAAATCGAATAATACGCAAAAATATCTCCCTAAAAGACTTATTACATGCAAATAAATTGTTTATATAACGGTAAGGAATTTTACTCAAGATGTAGCATCTTCAACAAAGATATACCTCTAAAATCTGTTCTAACTCTATTCGAACTAAGCATTTAACATAAAATAAAAATGTCAGTTTCTCTTTGTGTACGTGTGTTCTCGAACTAATCGATAGAATAGATCACCAAAATTTGGCGTGAAGCATGTTTTGAATGCCGAGTGTCTCATAGAAAATCAAACTTCTCCTTCTCCTCCTCCTCCTCCTACTATTCTACTACTACTACCACTACCTGTACTACCACCACCCCCACTTCTACTACTACTACTACTACTACTACTATGCGGCTGCAAGAATTCGTAATGTTTACATCGTGTTAATATAGGTTAACTAACTTGTAATCTATAGTTGATGTCCAGTTATATTTATTTTTAAATTTTATAGAAAGTCAGACAACATCGGTACCATCAGTTTCAAACTCGATATAAAGGACTAGTTTATGGGTAAAAAATATCGGATTTCCTTCAGTTTCTGTTTATATCTGTTCTTACCGGAAATGGCGATCGTACATATTTTTTTTTTTTTTCATTTCAGATCGCAATTTATTTGAAATTAAAATTTTATTATTAATATTATTAACTTATTGTCTTTATTTTTATGAACTTCTGTTTTTATGATATCTTTATTATATTTTGACGGTAAAACCTCTGTTTCAAAATATTATTCGTTTGTTCAAATTTAACGATTTATTTTTATTCGAATTAAAAATATTGATTTCTTTCAAAGGAAGAATACTATCCTTAAATCATCAACGCTCTGATCCCCATCTGGCATCAATTGTTATGGATGGCTCTCGTCTGGGTGATGCCCCGTGTTTTGACAAGCTTCTGGGTTTGACCTTTACTCCTGATCTGAAATGGAACACGTACATCAAGTCTGTTGTCATGGTCGCTGGAAAGATGGTGGGATCCTTCTACTGCTCCAGAAGATATCTCACTACGGATGCAATTCTCTATCTATATAAAAGCCAAGTACGTCCAAGGATGGAATACTGTTGCCATATCTGGACAGGAGCTGCTAAAAACAGCCTATCCTGCCTTGACAGAGTAAAAAATAGACTTCGTGGCTTAGTGGGGGATGCCCTTTTCTCTACCCTGCAACCTCTCTCCCACAGAAGAGACGTTGCGAGCCTATCCTTGTTTTATCGTTATTTCCATGGCAGGTGCTCGTCTGAACTCCAATCTCTGGTCCCCCCTCGCGAATCTTTCACGAAAAACACCCGTCTAGCTGAATCCACTGTGAAAAATTTCCCCCACTCTATATCTGTGCCTAAATCAAAACGCGGATTCCATGAACAAAGCTTCTTTCTTAGAACTGCACGCCTGTGGAACTCTGTTCCGTCTGCCTGCTTCCCACCGGACTACAACCTGGATGTCTTCAAGTCCAATGTTAACAAATTCCTAATGAACCGCCCCCTTAAGTAAACACTTCATCAAATCTCCACACTAACGTAATGTACTTGCAATAACCCTTATCCCTGAGTGGCTTCCGGGCCTTGATAAGTGGTGATCACCGTGTAAAAAAAAAAAGAAAAAACTCTAGGATTTTCATATTTTCTCAAATTTAGGCAATTTGTAAGAGTGAATTTCTCTTGTCGATATTTAAACCAACGAAAAATATTTTAAAACTCAGCTTTCCCCTGACCTGTAGACCGAAGGGCCTTAAAAATAAAATATACTTTCATAACAAATAAAACGAATGAGTTCGTAAAAAATATAAAAACAAATAAATAAATTGCGATAAAAAATAAAATAAAATGTACAGTGGCCATTTCCGGCAAAAAAGCAGATATAAACCGAGGCTAAAGAGAATCCGATTTTTTGGGTCATACTATGTCGGATTTAAAAATAAATACTTTATAAGCGAGCGCTTTACTGGGGTTTATTCCCACAAACACTACACAATATATATATCTATAATATAAAGCTGAACGTCTGTGTCTGGTCACGAATAGGCTCCTATATGGTTGACTATTATAGAAAACTGATCCCATATAATGATAGAAGATGTATCGAGACAAAGGAATGGGTATGTTTGATCTGACATAATGATAATTAGGCACCGCCAAAACGGGGGGGGGGGGTCAGGTAAGTATTTTTTGACGGACCGTCTTTTTAAAGATCTACCAAAAATCAGGTAATTATCCAATCAATACGAAATTTTCAGAGATTATTAAGAGAAAAATGAACTTTATAACAGTCTACTTATTTTTCATAAACGATATTTATATATATATATATATATATATATGTATATATATATATACATGCACATATATATATATATATATGCATATATATGTGTATATATATATGTGCATATATATATACATATATATATATATATATATATATATATGGTAAATAAATCAAGCAAACTACTACTTACTCATATATATATATATTTTTTTTTTGCTTACCCTCCCCCCCCCCTTGTTTTGAGGGGGTTCCAAATATGCTTAAAATAATCATCTGAAACTGAACAAAACATATTGTCTTGTTGTCAGGGACAGGATTATAGATTAAAAAAAAAACCTTGTTTGCATACCTTATTTTGACGTCTGAATATCAGAACTTCGATTGTGTTTAATTATTCCGCTTTTGAGTTTTGAAGTGTGAAATTCAGTGAATATGTTTAAGTAAAATAATTAATTTAAGTTAAGCAAAACAAAAAAAAAAATTGTTAAATATTTACACGAAAAAAGCCATTTTAAAATCTTTGATAAATAAATTAACAATTTTTTTTTAGCGAGCCGAATAATGCATGACCATTATTAAACAGGGAATGCTTTGAAGAATCGATACAAAAAAATCGATAAATATTGTGCCCTTTATGTTAAAAATATCATTTTCTTCGATCCCGTTTGAAAACGTTTGCCGCCTTTCGACTACGGTGGACCAAAATTTTTTTATTCTGCTTTAAATTGCCCCCCCCCCTCATTTTGGGGAGCCTGACCCCAACACACATACACATTAATACCCAAACTCATACA
>NC_136502.1:1413553-1438553 GCF_053919585.1 Euprymna scolopes
ATTATGATTATTATTATTATTATTATTATTATTATTATTATTACATTTTCACGCCAAACAAGGCACATTGCTACTTTGATGTAGGGGGCTACTATCAGGGACATAAGCTACAGGGGTGCTATGTAGGGAGTTGGGCAGCAAGATGTCGGTTCACGTTATACTTGAACTTCTGCATGTCAGTACAGCTGGGGAAGCAGGGAGCCAGAATGGAATTCCAAAGTCTAGCAGTTCTGGGGAAGAAACTACTGGAGTAGAAAGCTCTCTTACATATAAGGATCTCTACTGTCTAGGGGTGGGATTTAGCTGCTTGTTGGGTTTGGTCGGGGGTATTTACGTCGAGGGGGTACAAGTGCTTGCAGTTCGTCGGAGCATTAACCTTAAAATACTTGTAGAACAGGTAGAGAGATGCAACATGTCGTCGATAGGACAGAGGCTGAAGCTTATTATTATTATTATTATTATTATTATTATTATTATTATTATTATTATTATTATTATTATGGATAACTGGATAGTTCCAAAGATCCAAACAAAGTGGGATGTGCCGCTATTTCAGAAACAAACTATCCGGCAGAAAATATTTCCAAATAACTCTTCAATACACAGTGCAAAAATAACATCTGGACAGGAGCTGCTAAAAAAGCCTATCCTGCCTTGACGGAGTACAAAATAGACTTCGTACTCTAGTATGGAATGCCATTTTCTCTTCCCTGCAACCTCTCTCCCACAGAACGGACGTTGTGAGACTATCGTTGTATTATCGTTATTTCCTTGGGAAGTGTTCGTCTGAGCTCCAGTCTCGCCAATCTTTCACGAAAAACACCCGTCTAGCTGAAACCACTGACAGTAATTTTCCCCACTCTTCATCTGTGCCTAAATCAAAACGTACATTCCATGAACAAAGCTTGTTTCTTAGAAGTGCATGCCTGTGGAACTATCTTCCATTTGCCTGTTTCCCACCTGACTACAACTTGGATGTCTTCAAGTCCAACATAAACAAGTTCCTGTTGAACCGCCCCTTTCAGTAATACACTTTATCAGATCTCCATTACTAGCGATTACTACGTTATTGTCCCATTGATTACTGTACACGCAATAACCCTTATCTCCGAGTGGCTTCCGAGCCTTGATAAGTGGTGACTTCCATGTAACAAAAAAGAAACAAACAAAAAAAAAAACCAGCCATAACCTTGGCTCAAGATATCACAAACCAAAACTCAAATAAATTCATAATATTTGTCGACTAATTATCAGTACTTGGATCATTTAAAAATAAAAAAAGAAACAATCCCTTACTGATCAATTTGCTACAAAGAATGCATTCTATCATACAACACAACACTTTCTTCTGTTGGATTCCTAGTCACTATTATTTCCGTGAAAATGAAAAAGCTGATATGGCCGCCAAAAATTCCCTAAAACTTTTAATAGGCAACATAAAGACCTTTAATAAACAATCTTATTACAAAGAAATGGCAAGAAAACTGGAACAATTGCCAAAACAACAAGCTCTTCCAAATTAATCTTACGCTTAAAAATCAAAAAACAGCAAAAACAAAAACTAATAGATCCCAGAAAATCACGCAAAGAAGAATTAGTCTTATCGCGTATCCGGATAGGACACACATTCATCACTCACTCCTACGTACTAAATAGGGAAGAACCCTCTAAATGTATACGGTGTCACGAACTTTATACAGTGAAACACCTTTTACTTGACTGCTATGACCTCACACACATTCGTCATCACTACTACAAGGCCATAAACTTTAAAAAATCTAAAAAAAAAAACAAATAAAAAAGCCCCCCTAAAACCATTGTAAACTATCAAAAAAAAAAAAAAAATAAAAGCAAATCTTTATCATAAAATATAAATACCATCAAATAAAAAACTATACCAAAACATTAGTTAGAATATACCCGGCGAAAATCAACTCTGAAAGCATTTGAAAATGTAAATTTTATATACAGCATTAAATGACGCAACAACTGTCGATGTGCTGGTTAAACAAACAAACAAACAAACAAACAAACAAACAAACAAGGATGACTTACCCTTTCCCAAAATAAATAAAACAAAAGGTGAAATAGAAGCCTGATAAACGAGCAATGATTGGCTGGTGAAAACATGAGCGAGAACAACAAAGAAGCTGATTGGTTAACGGGCAAACCTACTAAAACGTATATATATATATATATATATATCTACTTCATTTACTCACATAAATTAATATACGAAAGTATAAATATTTATCAGTAAACTTTAAGTATTTACTTCAACAGTGCTCAATACGTAGTTAGAGTTAGTTAGTAAGCTTAATCGTCATATATATCCATGTATATACACACACATATATATATGCATATATATGAACACACACATATATATAAACATATATATACACACACATATACATATATGTAAACACATATATATACATATATATACACACCCATATATATACATATATATACACACATGTATATACATATATATACACACATATATAAATAAATATAAACACAAATATAGATAAATATATATAAACACAAATATACTTGTTTATTGTTATATAAACATGCTCACATCCCGCTGCTACAAATAGCCACTTGTTTCAATCAAACAACAGATATCATCAGGCAGCGACTTGAGTCAAGTCGCTGCCTGATGATATCTGTTGTTTGATTGAAACAAGTGGCTATTTGTAGCAGCGGGATGTGAGCATGTTTATATAACAATAAACAAGTATTATCAGCTCTTTTTATTGAGCACTATCTAACAACCTCGTTGAATTCATTAGTCCATTACTTTTGAATATAAAAAAAACCCCGAGTAAACACAAATATATATATATACATATATATACACACATATATATACATATATATACACACACATTTACATACATATATATACACATATATATATATACATATATACACATACACACATATATATATACACACATATACATATATATACACACATATACATATACACACGCATATATACATACACACACATATATGCATACACACATACACACACATATATATACACACACACACACGTATATATATATATATATATATATATATATATATATATATATATATATAGCAAGCCGCCCGGCGATGCCCAGCCCTAAATAATAATTGCTGATTTTCAAATATATGTTTATTACACATGCAGATTTTGCATTTATTATTACAGACCAAATTCCCTATTGATTATTATCTTGTACCCAATAAATGTAGTAATGTTTTTTAAAAAGTAAAATAACAATGACTGCAATAAAAAGACTAAAAATTAAGCGTCTTCAAGCCCAATATATATAATATCCCCCCCCCGAAAAAATCCTACTGCTCACATCCAGAAAGCATACACCCCAATTTTCCCTTAAATGTAAATCACACCCAAATATCTTATAAAAATCAATGAGGTCTTGACACTCGTTTCGATATCAATTCTTTTTGTGTCTGATGAAGTGGTGTATTCAACTGGGATTCCACTGAAACATGTATGCACATATGTAACCAATAATGACTGTATAATAAACAGACTATATACCAGCTCTGACCTGCATTGAGCACTCTTTAATAATCACGTGAGTTTCATTAGATTTACATCTAGGAAACCAATTGATACAACCGGTATATATATATATATATATATATATATATATATATATATATATATATATATATATATATATATATATATATATATATAAAGGGTGAATGAACTCTTTTTCTGGGTCAACGGCCAACTAGCACCGTGTATATTTGTGTGTGTGTATATATGTGTATTGGGGTAGAGAGGGCTCACGTAAGCCGTGGTGAAGGCAACCTTTCTAGGAGAAGCAAATCTCTAATTTAAAAAAACCATATAGCAGAAGACCAGTACCCGCATTAAGCTGGTCTGCAGTTTAATTTGTTGCTGGCTATCTTGCTCTTGCTTGTTGCTGGATCTCAACATTTTGAACCGAGAGAGAGACTTAGCTGTCGTACAAAGCTAAGACTCTGTAACATCATATTTGTATAGATACTCCCTCAGACATTCGGAATATATAAAGGGCGAATGAACTCTTTTTCTGGGTCAACGGCCAACTAGCACCGTGTATATTCGTGTATATTTGTATAGATACTCCCTCAGACATTTGGAATCATGGATTTTAAATGTCTGAGGGAGTGGCACTCGTCTGACAAGACGTTGCAATCATCATATATACAGGGTGTTTCAAAAGTCTTGGGAACATAACGATTTTAAATATGCTGTAATGTTCCTAAGACTTTTGAAACACCCTTTATATATATATATATATATATATATATATATATATATATATATATATATATATATATATATATATATATATATATATATATATATATATATATATGCAGTAACTCATTTATTTTCTCGTCATTTCTGTCGAAGGTTACACTCTAGTAAAATATAAGCCATCAGCATTATAATGGGAATTTCTAAATATGGCAGAGTTCTTTTTAATAGACACCCCGCCCTTCACGCAAAATCTATCAAATAATATTTTTCCTTCGTTTCTAATAGAATATTTTTGGACCAAGTTGACCGGCCAACTTAAAAATAGCACTAGCGTCAAACATTGGAAGAATCAACTACTACACACGATTCAGCAACACAGATAGCGGTAGAAATGACTGATGAAAAATTCACGTGAATTTAATTCGTTTATTGATATTTGATTTGCATTACGGCATATCAAACCCTTTGTAAACATTTTACATTGCATGTTCTTAAATTCACAAGACTAGCTTTAACTATTTTACGTACATGTATCGGTATGCCATTGTTTGTGGTTGCATGTTATATTCAGAACGGCTTTATCTATCTATCTATCTATCTATCTATCTATCTATCTATCTATCTATCTATCTATCTACGTATCTATCATATAAAAGGAAATTTGTGCGTGTGCGTATGTAATTTGGTTTCCTATAGATTCGGAAACGGCTGGACCAATTAAAAAAAAATTTCACACAAGGATACTTAATGTGTCTGGCCATGTTCTGTTTAAATTTTGTATCGGAATGCGTCTGATAAGTACGGAAAAGCGATAATTGAAAAAAACGATAATTGAAAAATTGATAATTGAAAAAATCCGATTCAAGAAAGAAAGTTCGATTTTTACCAAAGTGAACCCTTTTATACAATCTAATATCACAATGTGTTTGAGAAGTTTTATTATCGCACAAGCAGAAAGGCCCAACCTATGAAATAAACTGTAAAATCGTTCATATGACAGGGGCGCGGTTGAAATGAATATTTCTGTTTAGAGCGCAATTGAACCATGATACTTAACTTTTGCATTTAACTTTAAGAGAACCAATTAGTTACAGATAATTTCATAAAATTAACAGTAGATTCTCTACAGTGCAATGTAGACTACAATGCATTGTGGGCAGGGAGGCATATGAAGGCTTTCTTTTGGTACGCTACGGTGGGTTCCTTACTAGAGTATGCAATGATTCGATTTGATTAAACATGGTCGATTTCACCAATTTTCACGAAATTATGGGATGGCGGAACATTTGTTGATTTTCATTCAATGCTGGACAACGTCGGGCTTCTCTGCTAGTTTAATATATAAATCGAAAATGTGACTCGTGTTGTCACTCTACACTCACAAAGTAAAAAAAAAATGACTCGAAAAGCGGGAAATTTGAGATTGTAAATTTTATTTTGTTTAAATGTTTATTTTGTTTAAATCTTTATTTTGTGTAAATTTTTATTTTGTTTAAATGTCTATTTTGTGTAAATTTTATTTTGTTTACATTTTTATTTTGTTTAAATTTTATTTTGTGTAAATTTTATTTTGTGTAAATCTTTATTTTGTTTAAATGTTTATTTTGTTTAAATGTTTATTTTGTTTAAATTTTTAATTTTTTTAAATTTTATTTTGTTTACATTTTTATTTTGTTTAAATTTTATTTTGTGTAAATTTTATTTTGTGTAAATCTTTATTTTGTTTAAATCTTTATTTTGTTTAAATGTTTATTTTGTTTAAATTTTTAATTTTTTTAAATTTTATTTTGTTTACATTTTTATTTTGTTTAAATTTTATTTTGCGTAAATTTTATTTTGTGTAAATCTTTATTTTGTTTAAATTTTATTTTGTTTAAATTTTATTTTGTTTAAATTTTTATTTTGTTTAAATTTTATTTTGTTTAAATTTTTATTTTGTTTAAATTTTATTTTGTTTAAATCTTTATTTTGTTTAAATTTTATTTTGTTTAAATTTTATTTTGTTTAAATTTTTATTTTGTTTAAATGTTTATTTTGTTTAAATTTTATTTTGTTTAAATTTTTATTTTGTGTAAATTTTATTTTGTGTAAATTTTATTTTGTTTACATTTTTATTTTGTTTAAATTTTTATTTTGTTTAAATTTTATTTTGTTTAAATTTTATTTTGTTTAAATTTTTATTTTGTGTAAATTTTATTTTGTTTAAATTTTTATTTTGTTTAAATTTTATTTTGTTTAAATTTTATTTTGTTTAAATTTTTATTTTGTTTAAATTTTATTTTGTTTAAATCTTTATTTTGTTTAAATTTTTATTTTGTTTAAATTTTATTTTGTTTAAATTTTTATTTTGTTTAAATGTTTATTTGCTTAAATTTTATTTTGTTTAAATTTTTATTTTGTGTAAATTTTATTTTTTTTACATTTTTATTTTGTTTAAATTTTTATTTTGTTTAAATTTTATTTTGTTTAAATGTTTATTTTGTTTAAATTTTTATTTTGTGTAAATTTTATTTTGTTTAAATTTTTATTTTGTTTAAATTTTATTTTGTTTAAATTTTATTTTGTTTAAATTTTTATTTTGTTTAAATTTTATTTTGTTTAAATCTTTATTTTGTTTAAATTTTATTTTGTTTAAATTTTATTTTGTTTAAATTTTTATTTTGTTTAAATGTTTATTTTGTTTAAATTTTATTTTGTTTAAATTTTTATTTTGTGTAAATTTTATTTTGTTTACATTTTTATTTTGTTTAAATTTTTATTTTGTTTAAATTTTATTTTGTTTAAATTTTTATTTTGTGTAAATGTTTATTTTGTTTAAATGTTATTGCGTCTTGTTTATTCACTTTTTTATTCCGATAACTTTTTTATGAGAATCGCTCCAGACAAGGTGTGAAACCACTTACTGTAAGAAGCTAGCAAGAACGAAAGCTGATTATTGCAAAGAGAAGAGATGTCTATTGACAATTAGTCTTGAAAAGACCAAGCTTATAGGTAGGAGGAAAACAGTCAGCAGAAAGAAAGCTTCACAATATTGTATGACTTGGAAAGAAGCTGCTAGAGTATAGAGCGCTACTACAATGATATATTAAAACAGTGAATTGATAGAGACCACGAGACCAATAAGTCAAACGAGCTGGAACAAAGGAAGCAGGATAAGACAATTCTAAATAATACATGTCATAATAGTATTTATATAAAAAAGACTGAGACTAGCATTATCATGTTTGTGAGAGATTATCGATGGAAGTAATAATTTTGTTTTTAAGACAGGTGATTATACTTTTCAAATTTGAAAATTCGAATTCGGAATTAACAAAATGTTTTAATGAACTACTGATTGTTTTTTATGATTACAAAGCATAAATTTGATAATGTTGTCATTTTGAAACTAGAAGGTCCTGAAAAACTGCTATTCTTTAAAAAGAAACGAAACCCAACCCCAAAATAAAAAACTAAAAAAACTATTGATATTAACATTCGTAAAAACGACATTTCTGAATTTTTGAGATAAGGATTAATTATTCATATTATTTGGATTCATCGGACTACTGTTCTCATCTTGACTGTGATTTTCAAAACGTTTCGGTTGATGTAACCTCTGGCCTTCTTCAGGTGTATCTTGTCGAACTTAGAAATGTTTCTGTCGAACTCGGGAATTTGGACAGAATTTCGAATGAACCCCTTAATTAACTTCACAGAGGTAGCATGATCTTGTTCCGTCAGCCATGACTGAATAGAGGTCCTAAGTAATTCGCAATTGTATTTTTCAGTCGCCCATGCTTAGAATTGAACCTCCAATCTTCAAGGGAATATCACTTTTACAATTGATACGTTTGCTTCATGAATTATATATATATATATATATATATATATATATATATAAGAAGAATTACAGATGGCAAAACTAAAGTATATTATAAATATTGAAGAGTAAATATTTATAAAGTAATCTTAACCAGATGTAAAAGCTCGATAACACCAATTAGAAAATAGAGCTTATAATAAGAACAAGTAGTTAATAAAACATGTTAAAAACACTTTGAAAAAGAGTTAAAAAAATATTTAATCTGAAAAGGAAACACTTAATAAGTGGATAGTCCTTAATCCGCGGAGTTTCGAAGAAATACTTTCCTTCTCATCAGAGGGTAGGTTTTAGCAAACTGCAGGATCGGATTTTGCTTGCAAAAGTATTTGACGAAACTACAAGTAAATCATAGATCTTACTTGGTAACAAATAGTGAAGCAGAGAGAATAGGGTAAAGAAAAAGATGATTTCACGTCAACGGATAGTCTGGTGAAGGGTAAAATATCCAATAACGTTATTGGATATTTTGTTTAAATAGTTACATTAAATTTAGCTTAACATCGCAGTTTTTGAAAAAAATTACAAGTGCGGACTTTCTTTTTGCCGCTTGTATACATATATATATATATATATATATATATATATATATATATTTGATAATTATTATAGTAATAACTATGTCAGCCTAGTTCAGAAACTCCTTTCTATCGTTGAGCACTTTCAGTTGAAATAAAAAATCAGTCAATTAAGCTCTTATGCGCAGATTATCATAGAATAATTAGATCACTCTGACAGACGTTAAAAAACATTTGAAAAAATAAATGTTAAAATTTCAACAATATTTCTCGCGGTTAACGGTGGCCGAATGGATTGGGTCCTTGCTTATGAAGACAGAGACAGCTTCTGTTACCGGGTTCGGATCTATTGACTGGTGTTTATCGTGACACCCTGCACTGATGATTTTCGAAAGGATGAAACACTGTAGGTATTTAATAATTATTATAGTAAATAATTATATATATATATATTTATGTATATATATATGTTTATATTTGTATATATATATACATATACAAATATAAACATATATTTATATATATTTATGTATATATATATATATATATATATATATATATATATATATATACTCTAATTCACTTTATACTAAACAAATTACACGACTAAAACAACGCTATCGCTTCGATCAAAATATAACCTAGTCGGGTGACCTATACATTTTCACATGTTATATCTTCCGTCTTTGCTTTTTCACACAGAAAGTAAATTTCACATTGTATAAAGATTATTTGATACTGGAAATATTCATAATCGTATCCTATTTTCAAAAGCGACGAGATATGACATATGAGACATGTTTGGAATCAAGTCTTCCCTTGCTGTTATTACAGATCATTGGAAGCCATAGCAGCAAGTTTTAATTTCCACTCCATCAGGGCGCAAGATTTTGGGTATATATATATATATATATATATATATATATATATATATATATATATATATATATATATATATATATATATTATTCCTTAATTGGAATTCATTTTTTGAGATGAGCTTATATATTAATTTTTATTTCGGACTATTAGTCTCATCTTTATTAGTTGTTGTTTTTGGATCTTTTTATTGGTTCGCAACGTTTCGGCCAACTTCCTCTGGCCTTCGTGAGGTGGTAACCGCGACGGATAGGAACTTCGAATCTCCTAACTGCATTCTCAGCCATCACTGCCATCCGTAGTTGTTGTCGTCTCACCACATTTTGACCAATTAACCTCTGGCACGCTTTGGGTGGGATTGAAACCGCTATCTTCAGACAATGTTCATCTGGAACCGTAGAGATTCAACGTCTCTATCAACTGCGCCACGGGCCTCGAAGGGCGATCAAGGTTGTATTCTTTGATCTTATAAATCCACGTTTATTTATTATCTGATCTTCCATAGTCGGGTCCGTACCGATTGGTATATATATATATTATTCCTTAATTGGAATTCATTTTTTGAGATGAGCAATTATATGTTAATTTTTATTTTTATTTCGGACTATTAGTCTCATCTTTATTAGTTGTTGTTTTTGGATCTTTTTTTTTTTTTTTGGTTCACAACGTTTCGGCCAACTTCCACCAAAATGTGGTGAGACGACAACAACTACGGATGGCAGTGATGGCTGAGAATGCAGTTAGGAGATTCGAAGTTCCTATCCATCGCGGTTACCACCTGACGAAGGCCAGAGGAAGTTGGCCGAAACGTTGTGAATCAATAAAAAAAAAAAGATCCAAAAACAACAACTAATAAAGATGAGACTAATAGTCCGAAATAAAAATAAAAATTAATATATATATATATATATATATATATATATATATATATATATATATATTGCTAATAGAGTCAAAGGTGAGTTCGTGGCGGAGTTCGAATACTTCAACCAGTAGCAACCGACATTTCCTGCAGGATGGCTGCGAAAGCATTAAACTATGGTGCTTGTAAGTATAAAATTATTTCTAATTTATATATATATATATATATATATGTATTATTTAGGGTAAACAGTTACGCATGGTCGCTACAAATAGCCATCTGTTTCAGTCAAAGAGACTTCATCAGGCGACCTGGAACCTCTCGACGACAAAAAGAAAAATGAAAAATAGGATGGATTAAAGAGAAATTAAAGAAAAATGGAGCTCTTATAAAAAAAAGTATAAAAAGTTCATAAAGAGTTTATAATAAATTGCGAGCTCTCTAAAAAACAGGATAGAAAAAAGAGGATAGAAAAAAGAAAAAGGAAAGATCGCATTAAGACCAATTGGAAGATATTCAAAACCTTTCACAACAGAATTTAAATTTGAAATAAAATCGAGAATATTTGGTCCGTAATCTAGTGCATTGGATGGAATACCTTTTTCGAACAATGACAAACTATGGGAAGCTGTGCAAAGTGAATGTAATAGCATCTCCTCTTCACAGTGTTCCACTTTGGTTGAGAGCATGTCTAAAAGGATTGATGTATTTAAAGAAATCAAAAGGGAATGCGATTCCATACTAAACGTTTGTTAAAGTAAATGTCTTGTCTGTGTTATTAGTCTCGCTTAAGTTTCCTTGTCCAATTGTTCTTTGTTCAATATAGCTTTTAGTGCGATAAAAAAAAACATTTTGGCCCATTTTTTTGCTCACAAGTGTGTGTGTGTGCGTATATATATATATATATATATATATATATATATATATATATATATATATATATATATTAGAAGAGATTATTCCAAATGTTTAATATATTGAAAATAAATTAACCAATGGTAGTGTACATATATCAATAAGAATTTAAGCCATGTAAATTGACTCAAATAGTAAGCAACATGTTTAACATTTCTGTAATCTAGCATATATATATATATATATATATATATATATATATATATATATATGTATATATATAATATATATATATATATATATATATTATATATATATGCTGGCAAAAACCAAAAAATAACAAATTGAACATTTTTAATTTAATTTAATTGTAATTTTGAGCAAATATACGAAAATAGGATCCATATAAATTTCAACACAGAGGGAGAACATGTTAAAAACACAAGGCGCTGGTAATCGCTTCCCGATGTAGTTTCATACAGAATGAAAATGTGTCAAGATACGTACAAACTTTGAGATATTACTACGAAAATTTTTAAATAATATAAAATTTAAAATTGTCTGGCTTATGTCGAAACAATTGTAATATTCGAAAAAATACAAATATAAAGTTATTCCTCCTTGTTTTTGGTTTTGCCAGTATATATATATATATATATATATATATATATATATATATATATATATATATATATATATAATGTGTGTGTGTGTGTGTGTATATATATGTGTATATATAATATATATATTATTTATTTATTTATTATTTTTTATTATTTAAAAAAAAAACACCCGATCTTCAAGGTGGAGACACTAACCTTAATATCGTTTAAAAAATCCACAACAAAATTTACGCATATATATATATATATATATATATATATATATATATATATATATATATATATATATATATATATATATATATAATTTTTATGTATGTATGTGTGTGTGCATGTTTAGTGACTGATAATCCGACAGTATGTATCGCTAAAAATGATTGACAAAGAGAAAGACTAATTTTAAGGAATATGACGTCATTTACAAAATGGGCACACCAGCACTAAATGACACAAGAATGCATCTCACAAAATCTCGACTCGAATTCATTTACTTAGTAACAATGCACTTGCTTAATGAAATCGTAACTGTGCATCAAGTCTGTTCAGCTGCACAGTGCACCACTTAACCAACCCATTGCGTTATATCCGATTTTTATTTCACCGAATATAATCTTTTAATATCGAACAAGTGCTGTTTGTGAATCGCTTTTAATCCTGTATTTATTAAGATATACACTTGCAATGCTCGATTGGTTTCTATTCTCCTTGGTCGATCAGCATTGGTATCAGTAAGCTACCAATTCTATGCTGTGTTCCGCTACTTTTCCATCACAGTAGCTGTATCTAAATAGATGGAGTGCTCACTATCAGTGATTGAGCGTATTTTAATATAAGCGACAATCATTCGACTCTAACGTTGAGGTATCCTCTTGTTCCATTTAAGGAGGTCTACATTCCTGGGCCTTTAAGGAGAAATGTCGACGGGGTTGCTCAGACATTTTGAGGACCAGTATAGGTTAATACCTGTGCACGGGCTTTTCAACTCTACACACGACCTTTTGTCTAATCTAGATTAGTAAATAAAATAAGTATGAAAAGCGATGGCATGATAAAACTTTTTAGACTGGCAGTTTCTCGCCTCCATCACACGGAATTCTGTTTGAAGAACGAACGACAATAAAACGTTATCCATCTATCTATTTATTTGATTAGTGGAGAAGAAAGTTCTTGCGGAATTTCAAATTTGAATTTCAAATGATGTAATCTCAAATAAGTTTTGTTATAATAGCTGTTGTGTCTGCACAAATAATTAACAAGAACACGGAAAGTAAACGTATACAATAATATATTAGGAAGAAAAATTATATACATATTTACATGTCTTCAGATATACTTCAGTTGGAGATATTCCGGCAGGTGGCGTGTTGCATGTCTTACTGGAGGCAATATAGGCGTCTTGCCTATTTGGCGGTTGGTTGCCGAACTCCCCCGGTATTGGTGATTGATACCTTTATATATCTCACTCGCCCACCTATGTTAATTAGTGGGCGTCTCCACAACAATAGCTTAAATTGATATATAATTTTCAAGGGTGGTTTTCGCTCTATCTAATCGTTTAAATTAAAAGCGTAGTTTATCAAGCAACAATAATAAGAAATATTACATAGGCATGACTTCCTTAGATTTCAAAACCCGATACTATGACCACAAAAGCACATTCAAAAATAAAAAACACCGTATAAAAACAACACTAGCGAATAAATACTGGGAACTCAAAGAAAGCGGACATTCGCCTGTAGTCGAATGGAAAATAATGAGACAAGCTACCACATGCAGACATTTAGACGACCCATGTAAATTATGCCTCCATGAAAAATTTTCTATCCTGTATTTTAAAGAACCTCAAAATCTATTAAACTGTAGGCGGGAAATAGCAAACAACTGTGTTCACAAAATAAAACTTACTCTAGGATAGCGATACAAAATAGCTTTAAAACTAACAATAACAATAGAAAACAAACAAATAAATAAATTAAATAAACATGAATATACATAAACGATCACACACATATATGTATATATATATATATATATGTATATATGTATATATATGTGCATTATTGTGTACACATAGGTATATTTATATGTATAAAAAAAAAGAAAGGAGAACGGCCACCTAAAACCACTAACCTAGTTCTAAAACAGATCCTTTGTTTGATAAAATGCATGCCCATTGGCTGATAGGAAGGGGTGCGGTGGATACTAGAAAGCTGATTGGTCAACTAGACATCCTCAACATATATAAAAACAAGAAGCAACGACAGAATTCGCGCATAAGCCTGACGAATCCTATAGTTGGATGAAACGCAGAATATTCAGTTTAGCTTAATCGCCATATATATTTTATAAATTACTATATATATATATATATATATATATATATATATATATATATATATACTACCTTGCTCTACTATGTATAGAGCACTGTTCAAGTAAACACTGAAAATTTACGCATAATGTTATATCTTCATATATAATTCATAGAATTAAATGAAATAGTCATATATATAGATAGATATAGATATATATACTTTAAATTCTCATTCCATTGACCCCCAAAAGTCAATCCACAATTATATATTTTTTAAATCAATATATAGGTAAAGATTTATATTTACTTTTTCTATAAGCGTCTTCCATGTGTTTCATTGTAAATGCATCTGATTGTAACATATTAAGGACCTACGATAAGAATCGAGTACGTTAGCTACATTAGTTTTACAGTGTGCATAGCTAATCCACATAGATTCAAATAGAATATTTGACAGATAAGAAAATATTTGGAACAAATAAAATATTTGAAATAAATAATGCCAGATAAAATAAAGACACGTTAAATATTTGGAGCAAATGGAAAATAGCCAATAAATAAAATGACATTTTAAACAAATGTCAATCGATATTAATTAAGAATTTACGACAGCAATTACAAACGTTGGCTTTGTTTGCAAACGCAAAAAGATGAAGCAATCAGGTTCTGGGAACAAAGAAAACAATTAGATATAGGTAACAAGGAGAATCGGAAATCATATAGATAAAGATATTTAATGCCGATAGATTCTTCAGGTACGTACAGGGAAGCAAATGGGGCGAGATATCAAAATAGCAAATATGGCATTGCAACGGGGACATGAAATTGAAATGAATGATATTTAGAGTTTAACAAAAAGTTGCCGTGTGTATAATACATTGAAAGTTGGAAGTATCTTTAATACAGAGTTTCAAGTCGATTACGATCTATCGGAGAATAAAAGGAACAAGTTAACGCAAAGTACGTCCCTTTGTCTGTGCGCATGCATGGTTTGCTAAGGTTAGTAGTCCATTTACCGAACGGTCATGCTTTATTGAAGTATTTTTAAATATGTGTTAAACACACATCCGCATACACACATACGCAGTGACATTTCTCCATTGCTTATGACCTCACTACGGCTGTTCACGAATCCACCTGTGTGCCCGACACTGACGGCCAGTATGCAAGTCTCCTAGACCTTTTTCTCACAACTTACCCTGAACTATGTTCAGCTTCCGTTCTGTTTCTATTTGTATCTTCCGACCACTCTGTTGTATCAGTTAAAATAAAAATGAAATGTAATACGTCCCCAGATGTACCTCTTCATCGTACAGTATATCGATACTCTATGGCTGACTGGGATAGCTTTCGTACATTTATATCGGATCTATCTCTGCGTTCCATGTTTAAAAAGGACGTGTCCGCTATAGTATCAGACCTGAGGGAATGGTTTATTGTAGGTATAGACCGTTTCATAACCTCGAAAAAGTTCCGGCAAAAACCTAACAGCCAGCCGTGGTTCTCTCAAGAATATGCTGCTGCCATTGCGCACAGAAATCACTTTTTCCATTGCTTCCAACGTAATAGATGTACTTAGACTAAAGCCGATTTCAGAACTGCCAGCAACCAATGTAAAAAGTAATAAAGAACGCGAGAGAATTGTATGCTCAGTCCATCAAATCCAAAGTAGCTGAGCAGCGGCTTGGTTCCCACCAGTTTTGGCAAATAGCAAACAGAATCCTGAATAAAATCGCGTACTCTATCCCAACTATCATCAATGGACCTAGAGCAATTTCGTCAGCATCAGACAAAGCCAAACTATTTGCCAAGAACTTTGCAGCTAATTCTACCCTTTTCAACCAAGGCCGCCAACCCCCAATATTTCCTCCTGTATCAGAAAACACGCTATTTGATATACAAATATCTGTATGTGATGTTGCCAAACTAATAAAAAAACCTTGATTCCAGTAAAGCAACTGGCCCTGACGGCATTCCAATTATAGTACTCAAAAACACTTCAACCAGAACTAGTGGCCATACTTACAAAACTGTTTAAACGTTATCTTAAGAAGAATGACTTCCCATCACCCTGGAAAATCTCATCAGTATGCCCTGTATTTAAGAATTCAGGTGATCGCTCATCTCTCTCTCATTACAGGCCAATAAGTCTCCTGTGCGTCATGATTAATTTGCTGGAATCTGTGTTAAATAGAGAAGTAATCAACCATCTCAGCAAAAATAACCTTCTTAGTGACACGCAATATGGTTTTCGTTCTGCTAGACCTACAGCAGATGTACTTACAGTTATATCTCATAGGATGAGCGAATCTCTCGACGGAGGCTACGTTTCTAGGACAATTGCTCTTGACATATAAAAGGCCTTTGATAGGGTATGGCATAAAAGTACTTCATAAGATCTCCAGCTATGGTATAGCTGGAAATGTCTTCTAAATTATTAAATCATTTCTTTCTGATAGGTTCATAAGAGTAGTGGTTGAAGGGCAGAAATCAGAAGCTCTCAGTATTAATTCTGGAGTCCCTCAGGGGTCCATCCTCAAACTCTCTTCCTGATTGTTATGTCATTACTGTATGTAGCTGGTTGTTAAATGTGGGAATTACAAGAGGAAATCGTTTTGGCACCAGATTATTTATTTAAACAGAAAAATAGTAAAACGTTAGATGAACAGATTATGTGAAATGCTGTGTCAGCCATATTGAAAAGTCTCCCTCCTCCCGATACAGGGGAGATAACTCTTTGCCTTTCGAATTTTTCCCTTTATAACACATCCCTTTTGAAATGTGATCCTTGTAAGAGGTTTTATGTGGATCTATTTGTAAGATTGGCGTTGGCTTACAAATTCGCTGGGTTCTTCTTGTTGGGACTTTCATGCGAGACCTGCTTTGTTTATTATTTATGACTGGAACACTTTGGGGTAATTCAAATGTGTCCAGTAACACATGTAAAGAGATGGCTGCATCATTTGGACGTCTCTCTGGAAGGGATGACTGACGAAGATGATAAGCATGTCTAACCCAAATAGATGATTGTACATCTACGTCATAGACGACATTGCCAGAACGGCGTATATGCGATCTTATGTCCATTTTTCTCTACCATTTTGGTAGTCATTAGCCAATACATGTTGTCATTGAAGGAATTTATGGGGTTTTGCTACATGATGGCAATTAAACTGATTTTCCATCATTTTGTTTCTTCTGTAAAATTTAGTTGTTGATGGCCGAATAGCATCAATTGGCAAACGTAATTTCCTATTCATAAGTGCTTCAGCAGGAGACTTTCCATTTGGGCAATTTGGATTTGGGGTAGCTCTGTAGCCACTTAAAAATATTTGCATTATCTCTTGAGTAGTTCAAGAGTGCTCTCTTGAAAGTGTCCACAAACCGTTCTGTCTGTATATTTGATTGTGGATGGAAAGGTGGAGATCTCAGGTGCTGAATGCTGTTCTGCTTACAGAAGTCCGCGAATTCTGCTGAATTAAAAGCAATACCGTTATCTGAAACTAATACTTCGGGCACTTCCAAACTGCTGAAGATTTCCTGTAGTTTTCTTACAGTTTCTTTTGATGAGATGTGGCTCATCTGAAAGACATCTGTTGTAAGAATCAACTAGCACAAACTAATTTTGTCCATTTATTGGTCCTGCAAAATCAATGTGCAGTCGTGACCAAAGAATTTCTGGAGTCTGCCATGAATGTAATGTAGTTTTTGAGGGGGACTTTGCAACTAGTTGACATTTGGAGCAACTCCTGACAAGATCCTCTATTTGTTTGTCCATACTTGGCCAATATGTATCGGCTTTCATCCGATTAATTCCTTGTTGTCCCTGGTCAAATTGTCTGAGGGCTCATTTTGAAGATTAGATGGAACAACAACACGCTCAGCAAAAAGAAGAATTCCATTAGTCTCAGACAAAGAAGATCTTCGCTGAAGAAATGGTTGAAGTTGCTGATCAGTGCACTTATTAGGCCAGCTTGTAGAGTGAAAATGCAGAACTTTTTGTAGTAGTGGGTCTGCGGCTGTAGCCTCCTGGATCAAACGGAAGAAGATTAAAACGAAATAATCCCTTGTGAGTGTTGATAGTGAGAATATATTTGGAATCTTCTTCAACTTCCATTCCTAAATATGCATCTTCAAGGTCTAGTTTTGCAAAAAATTCCACCGTTGAGTTTTGAGAACAAATTATCTAGTACAGGTAGTGGATACTGGTGTGTCTTCAGTGCATCGTTTAATCCTGTGGAAAAATCCGCACACAGACGTACCTTGCCATTAGCCTTCTTCATCATAACAATAGGTGCTGCCCAGGATTAGTAATTTGTAGGCTGTATTATTCCCGCTTCTTGAAGGCGGTCCAATTCTTTTTCCACTGTAGCTAAAGCTGCGTATGGTACAAGACGATTTGGTCTAAAAACTGGCTTTGCATAAGACTTTAGTTTTAAAGTTGCTTTGACTTTCGTACAGCATCCAGAACCTTCTTTAAAATCGCTCCTTAATTTTGTTTTAAAAATGTTCTTAAAATGTGTTTCAGCATTTGCCGCAGCATTAACATTGAAAGAATTGAAAATTTTATTAAGTGGAAAAATTTTAAAAGATTAAGTTCCTCGATGAAATTCAAACCAAGAAGATACAGGATTGATGAATCAGAAACATAGCATACCCCTGAAATTTTTTTTCTTTGAAAGAGACATTGCATGTTAACTCACCAGTTAGTTGTATTTTGTTTCAACATGCTTAGTATTTTTAAGCGTTGGTTTTCCTAATAACTCCCATGTTGACTGTGAAATCAGAATTATGTCGGAAGCAGTATCGAATTGAATTTTTTTCTCAACAATTATATATTTCCTACGAGCTTCAAACTGTACATTAAACGTAGCAAAAATTGAATTTGTGGTAGATTTTTGGAAACGCGTTGTCATTTTCTTATGAGTTTGGCCTCTCGTCGGTGAAGAGTTCATCCTGGTAGTTTTAAAGTTTTTTTTCACAAAATCCATCCCTGTGACCACGACGTAAACAAAGTTGACACATGTGTCTTTTAAAAGGGCAAAAACGCGCATAATGCATATCACCACATGACACCAGGGTGTTGGCGGCTTTTTATTCTTTCTAGTCGGGAATTTTTGTACAGATTTTAAACTGGAAACAGATGGAATATCAGAATGTTGTTGTTGCACCATGGCAGTGTCCCGTTTAAGATTTATCAAGCGTTGACATTCTATGGTCAGAATTTGTATTTCTTTGTCTTTATTTAACATAGACACTAAATGTGTGCGCACGTCAGCGTCTGCTGGAGATTGTAGCCCTGCGATAAAATCAAGGCATTTAAACTGGTCGTCTGTGAGTGTGGTTTCCGTCGAAAATTTGCACACTGAACATTTACCACTCCAGCATATTTGATAAAATCATCATTAACGCTTTTCGTCAATTTCAAACAATTGTATCGGATATTAAACAATGATGATGGCTCACCAAAAATATCCGTTAACTGGGCTAAATTTTGTCCAATGTGAAATTCTCTGGTTTCTTTGGTAGAATGAAGTTTACATAATGTTCAAGTTCAATAGAACCCAGTTTTCTAAGCAATAACCGTCTTTTCCAGTCATCATTTTTTTTCTTTAAAATCATTTTAAACGTGTTTTTCCATTGGTCAAACTAAATGGAAAATGTTTGTTTTAATTCCGGATTGAATTGAAAATCGGTGATAGAATTTATAATATTATCAAAGGAGTTTCTTACAGTTGACAAAGCCAATTGTGTCTGAGATTGAAATATTAATGTTTCTATTAATTTGTTTTGTGCCTCAAGAAATTGTTCTTGCTGAATTCTAAGTATCCTTTCCAGTTAATTTGGATCCATGACGAAGAAATAATGCAGTGGGATTTTTTTGGTTGTGCTGTGCACAAAAGGGATTTTTTTTTCGAAGAGACAAGTCCGTTGGAGTTTTTTTTTTAAGGCGCAATGTGGTTCGTCCGACCGGGTCTTGTTTTTTTATCCAAGTTCATCCCATTCTCATCGCCAAATATGTCGTCACGGAATATAACTGGTTGTTAAATGGTGGAATTACAAGAAACATCGTTTTGGCACCAAATTGTTTATTTTTTTTAAACAGAAAAATAGTAAAACCTTAGATAAACAGATTATGTGAAATGCTGTGTTAGCCATCTTGAAAAGTCTTTCCCCTCCCGATCCAGGGGAGATAACCTTGCTTTTCGGTTATTTCCCTTTATAACACTGATCAACATTAATGATCTTCCAAATCATATCCTTACATCATTCGTAGACATTTATGTTGATGACACTACTATTTATAGTAGCACATCTAAGACTGGAAATGCCCAAGTTCTCTCTTATTCTCTCTCCTCTGATCTTGAGCATGTGGTAAAATGGAGAAAGAAGTGGCTGGTTACTTTTAATGCATCGAACACCAAGCTTCTATCTTTACATCATCAATGCTCTGATACCCATCTAGCTCTCGCCTTGGGGAAGCCTCATGTTTTGACAAGCTTCTGGATTTGACCTTTACTCCTGATCTGAAATGGAACACAACAATCAAATCCATTGGCAAAGGCCGCTAGAAAAATAGTGGGATCCTTCTATCGATCCAGTAGATATCTAACTGCTGATGCAATTCTCTATTTATATAAGAGCCAGATACGTCCAAGGATGAAATACTGTTGCCACATCTGGGCAGGAGCTGCTAGAAAGGACTTATCCAGTCTTGATAGAGTTCAAAATAGGCTTCATAGCCTAGTAGGGGATGCCCTTTTCTCTTCTCTAATTTTGCGAGTTTGCCTCGGCTTTATTGTTATTTTCATGGCAAATGCTCGACCGATCTGCAATCCATGGTTCCCCCTCGCCAAACTTTCACAAGAAACACCTGTCTAGCTGAAAACACTATCACTAATTTCCCCCAGTCTTTATCTGTGTCTAAACCTAAACGTAGATTCAATGAACAAAGCTTCTTTCTTAGAAGAGCACGCCTGTGGAACTGTGTTCTGTTTTCCGGCTTTTTAGTCAACTACAATATGGCTGTCTTCAAGTCCAACGTAAACAAGTTCTTGATGAACCGTTCCGCTTAATAAATTTACCGAATTTCCATTACTAACGATTACTATATTGTCCAATTTTATTACTGTGCACTCTTTAACCCTTATCCCCGAGTAGCCTCTGTGCCTTGATAAGTGGAAATGCCTATGTAAAAAAATATATGCAAGATGTTTCATGTAGGGTTATTTAAGTGCCTTCAATAAGTTTCCAGAAAATTTTCGTACAGACATATAAAATTGTAAACTCTTGAAAATTCAGTATATTATTGCTATATATCTTATGCCATGACTGACCAATCTGTATGATTTCGGTTTTGAATGAAAAGCTACAGCAGTTATTGGAATATACCTTACTAAACCCTGACTGTCACAGCTGGTAAATTTCAAAAATGCAATCTAGACGCGAGGTCATTTTAGTAGAACGGTATGCAATAAAATTCTGTTTTAAACTTGTCATGTGTCTATAGAGATAATGAGCGCATAGTTTAATGTTAGTGTGGGAACTCAACACAATTACTCCCGAGTGTAATTTATATATAAAATATATAGTAACAATTCATATATATATATAATATATATATAGCAACAATTCATATATATATATATTGTTTGAAATGTATATATATATATAATTATTTTTTTACTATAATAATTAAATACCTACAGACACTAGTGTTTCATCCTTTCGGGATTCTTCAGTGCAGGGTGTCACGATTACTACCAGTCGAACGATTCGAACCCCGCGACATCTCTGGCTCGATTAGCGGAGGCCGTATACATTCGGCTACCATTAACCGTGTGAAACAGCGTTGAATTTTAAACATTTTAATTTAAATGTACATTACGTCAGACAGACAGTGATCAAATCGTTATACGATGATCTACGCATGAGAGCTAAATTGACCGACTTTTAATTCAACTGAAAGTGCTCAACGATAAGAAACGAATTTCTTAAAGGGGCTGTCATAATTATTTTTTTTCTATAATAATTAAATCAATTAAATATATATATATGTATATGTATATGTATATGTATATATGACACAAATCTATATCAATATATTTACGCAGCTCCGTATATATATATATATGTGTGTGTGTGTGTGTATATATATATATATATATATATATATATATATATATATATATATGTGTGTGTGTGTGTGTGTGCGTGCGTGCGTGTGTGTGTGTTTGTGAGCGTGTGCTGACAGGTCTAAACTACAGAACGTGAGTAGACTGCGATTTTAGAATTTACATAAATCCATTTTTATTAATTATTGTTTGCCGAAAGTGATGTTTATTCTCATTTATTTTTCTCACATTACGAATATTTGAAAGTTGTTTTAGTTAAAAATCTCGTTTCTTATTTATTTTCGACAGCACTTTGAAAGAAGAAACCATCATTTTCGGTTTTAGTGACAGCCTGCAGCCCGATCGTCACTATCGTACGCTTGCCTCGCAAAGACATTGATTGCTATGATAAAAACTGTAGTAAATTAAAGACTAAACGACTGACAAATACTGGGAAATATTCAATGTTGTGAAGTGATGTACTTATCAACCATATTGGCTAAAATATTTGAAATCAATGTATTTCTTAACATCGTATACATAATGGGGTAGCAGTATCAGAATTTTTGTAGGAATTTTTGTCACCCCTAACACGAAACTGCGAATACAATATAAAAATCTCGTAATTTCTCTGTTAAAAGTGGGTTATTTATTTTCTTTATGGATTATACTTCCAAAATAAACTATTACAGTAATATTTTCAGGGTCAATGTTCTTTCCAATAAACCGAATATAATATTTTAGACAAACGTTTTTTTTTAAATTCACGCCCCCCAAAGTGTCACCCATTTTCAACTTTCTCTTAAAAAGTAAATAATTAATTTATGTCGGAGAGTTTTATATATCACAAATTGAAGAGAAAAGGTCAATAAATAATATATTCTAATTTAAAACAAAAAAAAATCCCTTTTTTAGAAATTTACCTGTAAAGTCCGAAGTTTAAAACCTTATTTTATAAGAACACATTGTTTTATTTTGTCTTTTTTTAAATGAAACCTTGGTCCTTGCTCCTTTAATTGAAAAAAAGATTAGGGCTTGAATTACATTTTTCGAGGAGTTATAAGCTTGGAAAGACAGGGGGTCGAATAATTCATGCCTCTCATTTTGAAATGTTTATTAAAAAGTAAATAATTAATTTATGTCGGGGAGTTTTATATATCACAAATTGAAGAGAAAAGGGCAATAAATAATATATTCAAATTTAAAACAAAAAAAATCGTTTTTTTAGAAATTTACCTGTAAAGTCCGAAGTTTAAAACCTTTTTGAAAAAAAAGCACATTGTTTTTTTTTTTTTTAATAAAACCTTGGTCCTTGCTCCTTTAATTGAAAAAAAAAATTAGGGCTTGAATTACATTTTTCGAGGAGTTTTCGAGCTTGGAAAGATGGGGTGGAATTATTCACTATTTTCACGAAATTTCTGACACTGCTAATAATGGGGTATATATATATATATATATATATATATATATATATATATATATATATATATAATTATTTTTTTTTGCTACAGACACTAGTTGTTCATCCTTTCGGGATTCTTCAGTGCAGGGTGTCACGATTAACACCAGCCGAACGATTCGAACCCCGCACCACGAGACATCTCTGGCTCGATTAGCGGAGACCTAATCCATTCGGTTACCATTAACCGCTTGAATTAGCGTTGAATTTAAACATTTTAATTTTAAATGTTCATCTACGTCAGTCAGAGAGTGATCTAATCGTTATACGATGATCTATGCATAAGAGCTAAATTGACCGACTTTAATTCAACTGAAAGTGCTCAACGATAAGAAATGAATTTCTTAAAGGGGCTGTCATAATTATTTTTTTACTATAATAATTAAATACCTACAGACACTAGTGTTTCATCCTTTCGGGATTCTTCAGTGCAGGGTGTCACGATTAACATCAGCCGAACGATTCGAACCCCGCACCACGAGACATCTCATATATATATACCCCCATTAACCCTTATCTCCGAGTGGCTGCCAGGCCTTGATAAGTGGTGACTACCATGTAGAAATATATATATATATATATATTAGAGAGAGAGAGAGAGAGAGAGAGAGAGAGAGAGAGAGAGAGAGAGAGAGAAAGAGAGAAAGTAGGAACAAAACAAGTTATATGTCTTTATTGTAAGACTTATGGATAAGTTAAGTTGCCCAATCATCAATACCATCCTCTCCCATCTCACTGTTGTACTCCAAACGAATGGTGAGATAAATAGGAATGGTGGGAAAGTAGGAAGTACCTGGCGTGCTACACTCCGAATTTTCTATACGGGCTGAGTTCCCTGGCCTTCACTGAGCCAACACCTAAGCATAAGATAGTGGCGCCCCCATATATGGTATGGCTTGCCTGCTGAAGCAAGGAACCAGGATATGGCAACGTGGAGCCACATATGAGAGATTAGGAAATGGTTAAGGACCAGTGACAATCGTCCACCTCTGAAAATGCAGCAGTCGAGCTTCAAAGGGGCTACCTCTTTCAGCACCCCTATAACCCCTCGTGCTCACTTTCGTTATGTCGAGGTGTGCCAACCGGACATGAAAGCATTTAATATTGACTACCACTTGGAAGATGAAAGCTTAAGTCCGCAATATCTGAAGGCAAACGGTAACAAAAGGCCTAACAACTGGAGAAAAATCTATTGCAGAATAGGCAGAGACCAAAGGCCTGTTCAG
>NC_136502.1:1443553-1538553 GCF_053919585.1 Euprymna scolopes
TTTTAACTTTTAAATTCAAAATGATATGTTTTAGCTCAAACAGAAATTTATTGATCGAAATAAGCACCAGCAGAATCAATACACTTTTCCCAACACAAAACAAGTGTCTTTATGCCAGGAACGTAAAAACTCTTGCGTTTTGGTGACGATGAAATCACTACAGGCGTTTTTTGTATCGCTGATACTTTTGAAGCATTGCTCACACAGAAAGTTGTCGAGATGCTTGAAAAAGTGGTAGTCTGTAGGTGAGAGGTCTGGAGAGTATGGCGGATAAGGCAAAGTTTTGTAGCCAAATTCATTCAACTTCTGCAGGATCGGTTTAGCAATGTGCGGTCGAGTATTGTCGTGGAAGAGAATTATGTTGACAAATGCTGGGTGTTGTTGTTGAAGTTTCTGATGTATTTCATCCGTTTGTTGACAGTACTTCTCTGCCGTAATGGTTTCGCTAGCATTCAAAAACTGTAATGGATGAGACTAGTCACAGGCCACCAAACAGTCAGCATGACCTTTTTTTGATGCAACTCTGGCTTTGGAAAGCATCGAAGAGCTTCGTCGGCGTCTAACCACTGAGGTAAGCGTCGCTAGTATTCCTAAAAAAAAAACAACTATTCATCGCAAGTCACAATCCGGTCGAGAAACGAATCGTTCTTGTTTCGTAAAAGAAGGGAAGCTGACACTTCAATAACGGCGTTTCTTTTGGTTGTCTTTCAATTCGTGAGGTACCCATTTATCAAGTTATTTGGATTTTCAATCTCTTCTAAATGGTTGGAAATCGTCGTATACGTTACGTCTACATCTAATTGAGAAGCATGTTCTCAAACATTTGTGCGTAAATTGGCTCCAACTAAGACTCTTAATTGATCGTTATTAACATACGATGGCCGACCACTGTTCTCATCATCTTCAAGACTTCCGTCGCTGCCACGAAATTTCTTACACCACCATTGTGCTGTGCGTTCACTAGTAATTCCTGGGTCAAGCGCTTCGTTTATATCGCGAGCTGCTTCGGTAACTTTTCAGCAGCTTGAATTGAAATAAAACAATTGTGCGTATTTGCAAAAAATGACATAATTGTTAGAAGACGCTTGTAATTTAAACGACTAGATAGAGCAAAAGACAGTCTTTAAAATGATATATAAAGTAAAGGTATTATAACGAAAACGTATTTGAAAATACATCATTTGTAATAAAAATGAAAAATTCCGCCAGAACATTCTTCTCAACGTAATATATAGAACAATGTCGGCTATGTATACGATCCAGACAACTTATCAATTAAATACAAAAAGTAATTATTTTCAAACAAGACTATATTCTATGATGTTCGCTATTGTTATTCAAGCTGTCAAATTATTGTTAGGATATTAAGTTTACCGATTAGAACAATAGAATTGTTGGGTACATAACTTAAACTGTTTTTTTTTTTTTTTTTTTATATTCGAGCCTACTTCCTAAATCCCTAGGCGTTTTTGGTATAAATCTCCAAATCGTTCTTTATCAAACGTTTGTAGGTCTGCTTCTTAATGTCAGTATCAAAGTTAAATATTAGTCATGGAAATCGTGTAAAATACGATTTATTGCCGGTGAATATGCAAAATGTTCTCTGTTATTTAAAAAGCATGCTTATTTATTTTGTTATTAAATGAAAACGTTTACTTAACTTGGTAATCCCAAATATTTGTTTCGGTTCTACCAGATCATATTATCTGTAGATCCCGGTTTTTAACCAAACATTAATATTATTGTTTCTTCTTTCCTTTTGCAAAACGCAAGCATTTTCTAAAAAATAAAAGATCAACAAATTGTCTATAAAAAAAAAAAAAATTATGAAAATAAATGAATATCTAAAAAAAAAAAAAAATCTTGAAATATAAAAATATTTTACAACATTTTTTCATTCGCATTGAATAATTCAAAAATGGTTGATATGTTGTACAACGAAACAACGAAATCAACATTCATGAATAAATATTTGAAAATATAAGGATCTTCAGACGTGAAACCTTTTTACAAAATTACTTGTTTCTCGCTGTCGTCCTCTGCTTCTTCTACACATGACCTTTCCCTTAATTCTTTGCTGGTTGTCACGGAGTAGGTTCGGCATTAAATAACACAAAAAAGGGTTGATATGCCGTAAAACAAAACAACCAAACCAAGCACCCCCCCAAAAAAAAACCAACAAAACAGAAAACACCTTGGATAAATATTAGAATATAAAAAAATTTGAAGTACAAAGACTTTTCCAGAATTAATTGATTAAATCACATAAAACGGTTGATATACCGTAAAAGAAAATAACCAAAGCAATGAATATTTGAAAATATAAAGAACTTGAAGTATATAAGATTTTTTTAAAAAAATGAAATTAATGAATTCGGCATTAAATAACCCCCAAAAAGCATTAATATGCCGTAAAACAAAACAGCCAAACCAAACACCATGATTAAATATTTGAAGGAATAAAAAAGTGAAACATGAGAACGTTTTTCTTAAATTTCTGAATTCGTCATGAAATAATCCGAGAAGGGTTGAAATGCTGTAAAGCAAAATAACGAATATAAAGGACACCAAGCATGAAACCCCTTTTTACAAAAATTACTGGATTCTCCATTAAATAACCTGAAAAGGATTGATATGCCGTAAAGCAAACAATGAAACGATCAAAAACAAATATTTGTGTACGGTACGTGTGTGATGTATCGTGCCAAATAAAATAATGGCTTAATATTCTAAAATATTTCTAAAAGTTTGTTTAATTAAAACAAAATTCTCCAAGGGAAAATGCGATTTATTTTGTCAAATTAATTTCCTTGGGTGCCAAACGTATTTTGCTGCAGGTTGAAAGAGTTAGATAATTAGTTGCCTGTTCATTTCATATTAATGACCTTGTTTTTAACAATGTATTCAATGCCGAGTTAGCACAACTCCGGATGTCACGGTGGCCAGAAGCTACGCACCTTCAAGGGTCGTGCTATCGAAATAGCAAAAAAAAAAAAAAAAAAAAAAATTAAATCATATCATGGCGAATAGAAGAGTGCAAGTTTAATGAGCAGTTGATACTCAAAGTGCAATCTTTTTATTCTACTTTTGTCTGACTAAGCTGTTCTTAGGTCCATCATCTACTTATCTGGTCAGGCTCTTTATCCGGAACTATGTGACACACTCTTCAGATATACATGTACAATTTGCTGGATACACGATGATCAAAATCATCCTTTGCTCGTACATCCGTGCCGTGGAGTCCACAGCAATCATTTTTTACCAGCTCTTGTTTGCTCCTCTGGCAGTGACCGACAAATCGTAGTAGTGGCCCTTGATAGTAGTAGATATGGCAGATAGGTTGCCATAAAGTTGCTGCTTCGTGGAATGATATTGCCAAGATACTTTAACACTGTTCGTAGCATACGAGGGTGTACGTGCCGTCTAGCTTTCTTTCCAATCTTTTGGTGAATGTCCAGGTTGTAACACCTTAAACAAGGATACTCCATCACTGCTCTGAAAAACTGTGTTGGTGGAGTCATCGTTTTTTACGTTGCTACAACCTGGACGTTCACCAAAAGATTAGAAAGAAAGCAAGACGAAGGGGAGATGATTGAAGAGAATCATAAATACCTTTTTTTTCATAGAATTCGCTCCATATATATAATGGATAGACAAGGCATGAATCCGCTTAATATTCGGAGTAAAAATATTCCTTCAAAGTATTAGCTTCCTCCATACACGAATATGATTGGCTGGTTATGTCATAAATATCAACTAGTAGAACCGCTAAGAAGGGGTGTCGAACGGTACGCCGAAAGTTCACTCTTATGGATATACCAGTTCGGACCAATTAAATAAAGCAACTTAATTATTACTCGAATAAAGTAACTAAGACCATTCAGTTACTTCAAAGAAATATAACCGCGAAAAATATTAGTTTTATTAAATGCTACCAAAACGTATTAGTTTCATTAAATGCTACCAAAACAAAGCACCTGATATTTTAACAAGTAACCTTTTCAACCATCGATTAGCATGGTTGGTAGTATCTTCCTCGAAAGTTCAATGTTCAAATACCTTAAACTAATATTAACAGACAACATGAATTTGAATGAGAAAACATGCAACACATTTAAAGAAGGTGGGATCTTTCTACCAAGCTAGAAATTGTCTAACACTTGCCAATATCCTATATTAATAGAAAGCTACTGTTTTTTTATAGAAAATCTCTCCATAAAAGTGTTAATGTTGGTGTCCCTCAGAGGTCCATCCTGGGCCCAACTCTCTTCCTGATCTGCATCAATGATCTCCCAAAACACATACTTAAATCATTCGTTGACATCTATGCTGATGACACGACCATCTATGGACACACATCAAAGGCCGTAAATGACAAGGTTCTCTCTAATTCTCTCTTCTGATCTTGAGCGCGTGGTACAGTGGGGGAAGAGGTTGCTGATCACTTTTAATGCATCTAAAACCAAGCTTCTATCTTTATATCATCAACGCTCTGATCCCCATCTGGCATCAATTGAAATGGATGGCTCCTGTCTTGGGGAGGCTCCATGTTTTGACAAGCTTCTGGGTTTGACCTTTACTTCTGATCTGAAACTGAACACGTACATCAGGTCTGTTGCCAAGAACACTGGGAAAATGGTAGGATCCTTCTACCGCTCGAGAAGATATCTCACTACTGATGCAATTCTCTATCTATATAAAAGCCAAGTACGTCCAAGGATGGAGTACTGCTGCCACATCTGGGCAGGAGCTGCTAAAAGCAGCCTATCCTGCCTTGACAGAGTACAAAATAGACTTCGTAACTTAGTGGGGGATGCCCTTTTCTCTTCCCTGCAGCCTCTCTCCCACAGAAGAGACGTTGCGAGCCTGTCTTTTTTTATCATTATTTCCATGGCAAGTGTCCATCTGAGCTCCAATCTCTCGTCCCCCCCCTCGCCAATCTTTCACGAGAAACACCCGTCTGGCTGAAACTACTGTCAATAATTTTCCCCACTCTTTATCTGTGCCTAAATCAAAACGTACATTCCATGAACAGAGCTTCTTTCTCAGAGGTGCACGACTGTGGAACTCTCTTCCGTTTGCCTGTTTCTCACCTGACTACAACTTGGATGTCTTCAAATCCAACATAAACAAATTCCTAATGAACCACCCCCTTAAGTAAGACAATCTATCAAATCTCCAATACTAATGATTACTACAATACTATCTCATTGATTACTGTACACGCAATAACCCTTATCCCTGAGTGGCCTCCGGGCCTTGATAAGTGGTGACCTCCTTGTAAAAAAAAGGCATGAAGCCACATGGTGTAAGGAGCTAAAATACTATTTCAAGGACAAAAACTTGCCAAGGATAAATGCTAATAGAAGAGATTCTGACTCAGAAAACAGCAATTCTTCCTTCTTTGTCAGAAACATCATTCATGGAATGTGAGGACTAAAGGACAAAATAAGGGAAAAGTTACGCGACTATTGAAAGTAAACCCAAAACGCACTTTATACCCTCCCTAAGATTCGCTATATTTACATCGGTGCACCAACTCACTATTAAAAAATCTTCGTTCAAACTCCTCGGCTTAACGTTCACAGGCAACATGAATTGAAACAAATACATCGAGGACATTGACAAGGCTGCCGGAAAGAATTGGGGACTCTCTCTCCAAACGTGCTAGAAAGTTACTTACGCCTGAGATTATCTTGTACATCTACAAGGCGACCATTCGCCCATGAAGTGTTGTTGCTATATTTGGGTTGGTGTATCTGTTACTAACCGGTCTCTCCTAGACAGGGCTATAAAAAGAATCACTGCTTTATCGACGTTTATCCCATTGACGAAATATTGCATCCCTATGCCTATTGTACAAGGATTTTAATGGAAAGTATTCTGACAAACTCCAAGCCCTTGTACTCCTTCAAGGTAAATATCCCCAACAACCCGAAAAGAAGCAGCAAAATCCCACCCTTACACAGTAGAGATCATAGATGTAAAAAAGATTCTACTCTAATAGTTTCTTCCCTCGAACTGCTAGACTTCGGAATTCCAAAGTCCAAAGTAGTAACTCCCTAAATTCAAGTGGCACTATACCTTGTTTGGAGTGAACTAGTAATAAAATGTTTCGTTTCTTTTGACAAGATAGAAAACAAGAATTTCTAACCCAATCCCGCATTGTTTAGCACGATCGGCGCCATGTTGTATGATTGTGCGTGTTTCTCGAAATGTGATTCGATGAACATGATCCACTTATACTCCCTAAACTTAAATGTCCCCCATTAGAAGCCAAATATAACTCCTTTGTCGTAGAGCTTCACAAATGTCGAAAAACTTAATAACCTCTTTTCTTTCGGCTACTTGCCTTTGTAATTCACTCTCTGCTTTGCTTCCCTAGCTGTACAAGCATACAGAAACATCTTGCTGCACAAATCCCTACTTTGATACGTGCTATGAATCTAGCTTTTTCTGATGCTTATATATTTTCAACACCCTCATATATATATATATATATATATATATATATATATATATATATATATATATATATATATATATATATATATATAAATGAATATTAGAAGGTTAAAAAATCATAGAAAGCTTTCTTAAGATTAGACAAACTAGTTATTTTAATATACCTTCAATTATCCCCCTAGCTAGATGTTGAATTGAAATGTTTACAACTTAGTCCTTAGCCCCTCTCTGATGAGAAGCATTAGGCTGAGAAATATCCAGGTATAAAGAGCATATAACACCTCCCCCAATTACTGTGTTTCCTTACTATATTGACAAATACATCCATGTAGACCAATATATAACTTTATCTTGTGTATAATTGCTATTATATAAATATTTATCAGTTTTTTGAACCACTGATGAGATGAGCAACATTGTTTAAACGTTGATTAATTCGCATCAGGGTGTTCTGACATTTATATAATTACACTTACAATTGCTCAACATATTTATTAAGCAATTTCGAAAACCATATTCATTTTTTGTTCGATACATTTGAACGTGATACGCTTAGACCACTGATCAAGATTCGCTGTTGTTTTTCAATTTAAGCAAATCAACAATGTGCGGGGGTGTGTCAGTAAACTTGACACATTATTAGCAGTTTGATCTTTATCTAACATTTCCGCAGTGCTATTCAGTCGAGGTGACTAATATTCACCGCAGAGTTATGTATATCGACCAAAGCAAAGAAAACGAAAATTGCAGACTAAAATAAAAATATCGTTATCTTCTAGATCTATGCAGACATCGCAATGATGATTAATGTGCTCGTATATATATATATATATATATATATATATATATATATATATATATATATATATATGTGTGTGTGTGTGTGTGTGTGTGTATGTGTGTGCGCGCGTGTGTATGTGTATGTATATATAACTGTTTGTTAAATTTTAAATTCAATTCATATAAAACGCACAATGATTTATATAAGACAGTTAGCTTATTTAAAATCAAAACTTTAGACGGTCTGTGAAATTCTTCACAATATTTGGAGTACACATACACAATATATATATATATATATATATATATATATATATATATATATATATATGTATAAGAAATAATTAACAATAACAATAAAATCTTAAATGGTAAAATTGACCCTAACCCCACTGAAACACACAAAAACACACACACACACACACACACACACATATATATATGTATGTGTATGTATGTATGTATGTATATAAAAAAAAGTAAGCGTCTTTGATTTATGTCGGTGAACTGTTTACATTTTGACTATACGTCGCTGAGTTTATTTGTGAAAAATGTGTGAATCTGTTTATATCATCGTCAGTTACTATTCCAAAAGTGTTTGTCTCAACCAAACTTTTTATTTAAAAAAAAACAAAACAAAGCGGGAGACCAGTACCCGCATTAAGCTGGTCTGCAGTTCGACTTGTTGCTGGCTATCTTGCTCTTGCTTGTTGCTGGATGTCAACATTTTGAACAGAGAGAGAGAGAGAGATTTAGCTGTCGTACAAAGCTAAAACTCTGTAACACCATCTTTGTATAGATACTCCCTCAGGTATTTGTCTATTATAAAAAAAAAGAAAAAAGTCATGTGGCGATAAAAAAGCTGTGACGTGTGTACGCCTGTAATGCTGGATGCATGTAACAATTATTCTGCCATCATTATATGTATCTATGTATGTATATGTGTATGTATATTTATATATGTATGTGTGTGTATATTTATATATGTACATGTGAGTTTATATGTATTTATATCTATGTGTATATGTATGTATATGTGTCTATGTGTATATATGTTTGTGTGTGTACATATATACATTTATAAATGTTTGTATGCATGTATGTGTGTATATACATGTATGTGTATGTATGCAGGTGTGTATGTATATGTATTTTTATGTGTGCATGTATGTGTGTATGTGTATATATATGGATGTGTATGTATATGTAGGTAAGTGTATGTATATTTATGTGCATATGTGTACGTATATGTATGTGTAAGTATATGTTGTATGTATTTGTATATGTGGATGTATACGTATGTATATGTGTATGTATGAATGTGGGTATGTATATGTATGTTTGTGTATTATGCATTGTGTATGTATATGTATATATGAGCGTATGCTTATAGACATGTATGTATGCATGTATATATTTATAGGTATGTATACCAATGACCGTCTTTTTTATGTTTGCATGTGTGTGTGTATGTATATGTATGTGTGCATATTGTGTATGTACGCATGTAGATATGTGTGTGCGTGTATATATATGTATGTATTACAATGACCGTCTTTAGTGTCATGTCTGTTTGAGCATGTGAATTCGCTGGCAGGACTATACGTCTTTTTTCGGGCTCATGAACTTTCAGTGTATGAGGGAGTGGCACTCGTCTGACAAGACGTTGCAATCATCATCATATGTATGTATGTATGTATGGACCTCCTCCCGTCAATTTCGATTGCACAATCATGTTGACAGACCGGTACTCGTTAGACCACCGAAGTTAAGCAACGATAAGCATGGCCAGTATCAGATGGGTTATCATTTGGTAAGTGAATGCAGCAAATGGAATTCCAAAAGGAATACAAGAACAGACACGACCGAATTATGATAACAACTGCATCTCGAACGCACAGACAAGTGGTACAAACATAAGCTGGCAAAAGTACTTGAAAACAAGAATTACAAAATTCTATGAGACATGGGCATACAAACTGATAAACCCATTCAAGCAAGGAGACCGGATGTCGTAATAATTAAAAAGAAAGAAAGTCCTGTAAAATCGTAGAGTTTGCTGTTCCAGCTGACCACAGGGCGAATATCAAAGAAAAGGAGAAACGGAGCAAATACACAGAGCTAGACAGAGAGTTGAAAGGGATATGGATGATGAAGAAAATAAAGTAATATCTATAATAGTAGGAGCACTCCAAAACATTCCCGAAAAACTTGGAAAAAGCAATGGGAGAAATTGGAATCAGAGGAATGACTGGAAATATACAACGAATATCAATAATGAAAACAGCTGAAATATTAAGGAAAACTCTTGAATGTGGAGACTAACACAAATGTGTCACATGCACGGGCCTGATAAACTGCTGCCGAAGCAAAATATGAAGCCCTACATCGAACTAAGAACATTATAAGTTCTCTAACCCCACCCCATCCCCCATTACAGCAGGAGAGAGCACTGACCAGATCCCGCTGGACAAATGTGAAGAGAACTGGGACCTTGGGGAGGCTTATTGCAACTCAAATTCCAGTGAAGACCAATGGCTGCTATTCGTGAAAAAGAAATAGTAAACGGCTGCTACGATAATGCAAAGTCATTTGCAAATGTTATCAAAAGAGGTGGAGAGTACTGCTGTCACTTGTTGTCACTCAACTTCCAGGGAACACGGAAGGTTGTTACCAAGGAGATATCCTTGATGACCTGTGTGAATGCTCCTTGTGCGATACTACTACTACTACTACTACTACTACTACTACTACTACTACTAATAATAATAATAATAACTAGCGGGACCTGTGGAAATTCCACAGCAGCATTTTCATATGTAATATATTATTGCTGGGCATGCTGTGAGCGTTCTGTTCAACATGAATGAAGGCACAATCATATTATTCTAGTTTTTTTTATTAAAACTGTACTGCCCCCATATTAAAATAATAACTTTGATATATTTACTGGGCTGATTATTTCATTACAAACACACCCGTTAATTAACACACATTTTATCATTTTTCATAATTATTGAATATGTTACTATGTTCGACAATATTTTTTTATAATTTCAACCCACATTATCGCCCCTCCCTTTACTAAAATATTAAATTTGATATATTGTATCGGCTGATTATTTTATGAAAAAACAAAACACAGCTATCAATTGACTCACATTTCATCATTTTTAATAATTCTTGGATATGGTACTTATTTTGACAATAATTTTTCATCACTTAGACTCACCATATCGCATACCTTACTAAGATAATAACTTTGATATATTGTCTAGGCTGATTATTTCATTACAAACACACACTCACATTTCATCATTTTTCGTAATTCTTGGATATGTTACTAATTTCGACAATATTTTTTATAATTTAAACCAACGTTGTCGCCCAACCTTACTAAAATGATAACTTTGATACATTTGCTGGGCTGATTATTTCATTACAAACACACTAATCAATTAACCTCCATTTCATCATTTAAAAAAAAATATTGGGTATGTTATTAATTTCGACAATCATTTCTCATAATTCATATCCACATTATCGCCCCCTCCTTAATAAAATAATAACTTTGAAATATTGTCTGGGCTCATTATTTTATTACAAACACACTAATGCATGAAATCACATTTAATCATTTTTCATAATTCTTGGATATGTTACTTATTTCGACAATTATTTTTCATAATTCTAACCCACATTTTCGTCCTTCCCTCTTCACTAAATAATAACTTTGCTATATTGTCTAGGCTGATTATTTCCTTGCAAACACACCAATCAATTAACTAATATTTCATAATTTTTTCGTAATTCATGGATATGTTACTAATTTCGACAATAATTTTTCATAATTTAAGCCCTCCTTATCTCCTTCCCCTTTACTCTGCTAATATATATTGTTTCTGATAATATATATTGTTCACCTATCTCATTCGGTCCCGGGCGATGCTGGGTATTTTGCTACTATATGTTTTCCACCTATCTCATTCAATACTGGGCGACACTTTCTGATAGTATATATTTGCACATCTCAATCAATCCCGGGACTGACTTCATGTCCACCACCACACTGTTGAAAATATGAATTAAATAAAGTAATATTTCAATCGTAAACTGCTTCAGCCATTTCCGGGACTGACTTTATATCCCCAATCCACTGCTAAAAATATACATGAAATAATTTTATGTCTAAATAGTAAACTGTTCCAGCCATTTCTGGAACTGACTTATAATCCCCACCCCACTGTTGAAAATATACATGAAATAAAGTAATGCCCAAAACGTAAATGGTTGCAGCCATTTCCGGAACCGACTTCATATTTTCAACCCCAATGTTAAAAATATACATTAAATAAAGTAATGTGTAGTGCGTAAACGGTTTCACCCATTTTCGGGACTGATTTAATATCCCCCACCCCACTGTTAAAAATATACATAAAATAAAGTAATATTTAAATCATAAACGGTTTGAGTAATTTCCGGGAATGACTTCATATCCCGTAACCGTAAAATATACTTGAAATAAAGTAATGTTTAAATCATAAACTGTTTCAGCAACTTTTTGAAAGTAATACATAAAAACATTAACACGGTTAGAGATTAGGCAACCGTTGCTTCAACATGAATTTCTGAGTGTAGTATCAGTTTCAGCATTCCAGTGACTTAAATCCCCCTTTTTCTGATCTTGGTTAATGGAGGAGAAATCCTTCATTACTGATACAATTTTTATTTTTGTTATTGGCCAGAGTGCCCCTTTTGGGAGCTGGTTTCCCCCTAAATTTTGAACCGACCTCATGTCCAATTCCGGCCTTGTGGGGAGGCAATTAAACAACAACAAAAAAATAGAATATTCCACTTTCCTTATTTAGGGATGCACAGCATGATAACGGACGGAGCGATAAGCGTAATAATAATATGATGATAATAATAATAACAATAATAATAATAACGATAACACCAACAGCGACAACAACAACAACAACAACAACAACAATAATAATAATAGTAATAATAATAATAATAAACTAATGTAATATAACACCTAAAATATAAATGTAAGAAATAAGAAAATGTGTCTAAGCTCACCTAGCTTAAAACAAGACTACCAATTAATACACAAAGGAAAGTAAACACAAAAAAATGTGAATAAAACCCAATCTAACACTGTGCGTATGCGAAATAGTCTGTACTAAAGTATTCTATCATTTTTTTTTATCTACTGACCTGAAACTTGATACATAAAGGTTTCGGACGTAAAACAATTTTGATTTGGTTTTTAGCTAATAAAAATAGCTGCTAAAGAATCAAAATTGAAAAATGGGAACTTAGCATAAATCGATACTTCTCTACGCATGCAGTTACGCGTTAAACGTCCTTAATTTTTCGATCGACGCCTCCGTTTAGTCTCGAAAGACAAAGGATACCCCTGTAGGGGCAGTTACACGAGTAATTGTGAAGCAAGGGTCTCGTAATCTCTAACCATGCCTCTCCTGAATCGACACTGTTTGGTTCCAGTGGCAAGAAGACCAGGACGACTATTTTTTTAATTATTTTTTATTACATTTTCACCCCAAACAAGGCATATTGCCACTTTGGTGTAGGGGGCTACTATCAGGGGCAACAACTACTGGGGTACTATGTAGGGGTTTGGGCAGCAAGATGTTGGTTCACGTTGCACTTGAACTTCTGCACGTCAGTACTTGAACTTGAACTTCTGCACGTCAGTACAGTTGGGGAAGCAGGGACCTGGAATGGATTCCAAAGTCTAGCGGTTCTGCGGAAGAAACTACTGGAGTAGAAAGATCTTTTACATCTAGGGATCTCTACAGTGTGGGGGTGGGATTTTGCAGCCTGTCGGGTCTGTCGAGGGTGTTCACGTCGTGGGGGCACAAGTGCTTGCAGTTCGTGAGACAATGCCGAGATAAGCGGAGAGCACATACAGCACCTGGAAGTCTCAAATGGTCACTTATGTAGTACTGACCAGGGTCAACATTGCTTAACTTCAGTGATCCAGCGGGAACCGGTGTGTCAACGTGATTATGCCGTATAATTAATTATTAATTTTTAAAGTGTTGATATCTCAATATCCTTAGGTTATATAGTAGCAAGTATCGCTCGAGCTCTAAAATTTTTATCTTTGATTTTAGCTGATGACACCCAACCCATATTTTTTTAATCTTGACATCACTACTATATATTAGGTACAATATAATAATCAATAGAGAATTAACTCAATCAAAAAATACGAAATATGTATGAATTCAAATATCATATTTAAGCGTATTTTACAACAAGGAAACGCCGGGTGGTATGCAAGTATATTATAATTTAAGGTTTTGTTACGTGTATACCTTGACATATTAATTAAAATTATTAAAGAAATTTTAATAAGATATATACGTGTGTGTGTTTGTGTGCAAATTTAAACAATATATATATATAGTCATCCACAATATTGTTCCGCTCTTTAAAAGCTCACCAGTGCGGCTAGACAAGCAACTACCTCAAGCCAGAATCGAAACCCGACCGCTTAAATGACTGTCGGAACTTCTAACCATTGCGCTATTCGGCTGCTGCTATGCGGGCAGTGAATTAACAGTGTTTTGACACTGTCCAAATGCATAAGCTCAATTTGTTTATACAAAGCGCACATATATATGCTTATGTTTGTGTGTTTGTTTGTACATAGGTGTTACTTTCTGACAGGTGTATGCTTTTACATATGCAAGCAATTCCAACTGTTTACATTGTGACCCTTTTCAACAGAAACAATAGATAACATATGCAAGGTAGATGTTTCTGTACCTTAATTTAAACGATGTCCTCTTTAAATGATGTACGTTTGATGAGAAATCATACCGAAACCATACTTGTAAAATCTCCGTCCGCACTTCTTATTTATATTATAGGTTAACTTTTCAGTGGCAGGGAAGAAACCGAAGCCGTCTGAAAATCCATGATAAAGAAAGACAGAAGAAAGGTCGAATATACAAGAGTAAACATTGATGCAATCAATTTAAGTGGACGACTGTTTTGCTGTGGACATTTCAAATCAAGAAAATAGACACTATGAACTGATGTTCATTTTTTTGCAATTTATTTATTCAGCATTTACAGAAAATGTGATTCGAAAACGAATATAAAAATGAAAAAAGGAAAAAAATTGTTCGTGATTTGTTTGGCGAATATTTACATTTGAAATGGATCTTGTCTGTCGTCGACCATTAAGATTAACTATCTTCCGAAAATCTGTGAATACATCATACTATATTATATAGTACTATAATAAACATGATGTTTGCTACCTCTTGAAAGAAGCTTGCCATCTTTTCGGATTAATGTAGAGCGTTCATGCACACGTAGGTGGCTCTTCAAACCAGAACTATAATATTATAGGATTATATATATATATATATATATATATATATATATATATTTCAAAAGGTTTAATTTAATAGCTATGTAATTTCAAATTTACCATATTGAAATTTGGACTTATGTTTGCAATAGGAGATCAGTTCGTTTTTAGTATTTAATATATTACTACTTTGAGGGAAAGTAATTATAGTTATAGCTTTGTTTGTGCAGGGGATTTAACAAAACAAGATTTAAACGTGAATTCGCGAGGTATATATACTTCACACTTCCGGTTACAGGATAGACAAATATTGGCTGAAGAGAGCTTGATAAGGATACCTTAAACGGGCCTTATTATCGGGCTTGAAACCGACGGTACCAATGATCTGTCTCAACTAACAACTTTCTGTACACAAAATATAAATATATATATATATATATACATACATATACATATACATATATATATTTATATATAAATATATATATATGTATGTGCGTGTGTGTATGTATGTGTGTGTATAATAAGGCAATTTGTGATTTTGTGAGTGTATGACGTCGTTTCTTATGGACTCCAAAAACGGCTGGTCCCATATAAAATTAAATTCACAAAAATATATTTTATGTTTCTAAAAGTATTATATATATATATATATATATATATATATATATATATATATATATATATATATATATATATATATATATATGTATGTATGCAACGGGCGAATGAACTCTTTTTCTGGGTCAACGGCCAACTAGCACCGTGTATATTTGTGTATGTATATGTGTATTGGGGTGGAGAGGGCTCCTGTAAGCCGTGGTGAAGGCAACCGTTCTAGGAGAAGCAAATCTCTGATTTAAAAAAAAACATAAAGTGGGAGACCAGTACCCGCATTAAGCTGGTCTGCAGTTTAATTTGTTGCTGGCTATCTTGCTCTTGCTTGTTGCTGGATCTCAACATTTTGAACCGAGAGAGAGAGAGACTTAGCTGTCGTACAAAGCTAAGACTCTGTAACATCATATTTGTATAGATACTCCCGCAGACATTTGGGCTCATGGATTTTAAATGTCTGGGAGAGTGGCACTCGTCTGACAAGACGTTGCAATCATCATCATGTATGTATTGAGTGAGTGTGTGGGTGTGTGAGAAATAAATGTTTTATTTATATTTTAACGAGACAAAACAATTACTACAAATATGTAAAGTATAAAACTTCAAATCTTTATTTCTCACAAATCTCATATCTTATATTTGGAAGAAATACAAAATTAATAACATAATGTAATGTCATCTAATCACATTATCTCCCCTTCTTACAATATTTATCAAAACCAGGACTTGTACGTAAGTCTCTAAAGCATATGATGCAGAAGTTAACCACCGCCACAAATCGAAACGTTGTAAAAATAACGACTGTGGTGAGAACAGTTGAGATAATACGAATTTCTCATTGTCTAGCATGAACTCTAGTTCATTCACCTGCGACATGTAGTTACTTAGACATTACCAACTTAAATCATGTAAATTGTTTGGTGGACAACATTAAATATGATTGAAAATGTGTTGGCAAAATGGCAGTTTTCTATGGCTGATGGGAAGAACTCTTCATCGTCTTGTGTCTGAAATTGACTCGCTTGCAAAATAATAAAACAAGATAATGGGTGGATCTATCGCTAAATAACGGCGCGTTACACGCAGATTTTCGCTTCGTGAGCAGTTTATTAAATGACTGATCGGCTGCAAGGCGAACACTGTTTTCGTTCGAGACAATCTAAAATCAATTTTTTCGTACAAATAATTACAAAAACAAACAAACATACACATATATGTACAAAAATGATTTTTAGTTACAAAGTACATACACAGACGCACACTTACACATATAAAATTTAGTTTATATATATATATATACATACATATATATAACTACTTAATTTACTCACATAAAATTAATATACGAAAGTATAGATTTATGCGTAAACTTTAAGTATTTACTGCAAAAGTGCTCAATACGTAGGTAGAGCTAGTTAGTAAGTTATAAAATGTATATGGCGATTAAGTTAATATGAATATTCCGCGTTTTATCCACTCTAGGATTCTTCAGGCTTATGCGCGAATTCTGTGGTTGTTTGTCGTTTTTATATGCGCATCTTCTAATAAGATTTTAGTTAGCCAATCAGCTTTCTAGTATTCACCGCGCCCTACATATCAGCCAACGAGCATGCATTTATCGGACAAAGGCCTATTTGACCTCTGGTTGACCTGTTCCTTTGCGTGTGCTCTATTTAGCTTGGATATGTAGTTTCTTGATCTGTTTTAAATCTAGGTTAGTGTTTTTTTATTAATGTTAGTTTATATATAAATATATATATATGTGTACACACATATATGCACACATATATACATATACATATATATATATCCATATATATATGGATACATATATGTGTGATCGTTTATGTATATTCATGTTTATTTAATTTATTTATTTGTTTATTTTCTATTGTTTTTGTTAGTTTTAAAACTATTTTGTATCGCTATCCTAGAGTAAATTTTATCTTGTGAACACAGTTCTTTGCTATTTCTCTTCTACAGTTTAATAGATGTTGGGGTTCTTTAAAGTACAGGATGGCAAATTTTTCATGAAGGCATAATCTACATGGGTCATCTAGGTCCCTACACGTGGTAGCTTGCCTTATTATTTTCCATTTGACTACTAGCGAATGTTCGCTTTCCTTGAGTTCCCAGTATTTAATCGCTAGTGTTGTTTTCATACGGTGTTTTTTTATTGTTGAATGTACTTCTGTGGTCATAATATCGAGTTTTGAAATCTAAGGAAGTCATACCTACGTAATATTTCTTGTTATTCGGGGTTTCTTTCGCAAATATTGCGGCCTGGTAAACTACGCTTTTGGTTAGACATTTATTTTGAAGTGGACAAAGTGTGCGGTGTCTACAGTTGCATTTATCTTGTTCGTTATTAGTATTTTTATTTATAGTATGGTTGTTCTTGTCCGGGATTGGTTTATTATTATTATTATTATTATTATTATTATTATTATTATTAATAATAATATTATTTCTGCTAGTGTTACTTTTATTTTTGTCATGCTGTCTACTTTTTTATTGTTTATTTTGTTGTTGTTTACATTGTTTTTATTTAATATTTTGTTATTATGTGTTTTAATTATCATCTCTAAATTTTCGCAACAACTATAGGATAACTTTAAGGTGTTTTTATTGAAAATTTTGTGTAAGGGGTTGTTTGCAGGGAATTGTTTTTCCATAAGATCTAGAAATTTCTTGCCAAGTTTTGTTTTTAACATTTGATTGTATGGGGCCGTATACCAAATTATAGTTCTTTTTCTTCTATTTTTAATTTTATTTTAGTTATTGGTGTTTTGTTGCTTATATTTGATATCGATATTTTTGTATCCAATATTTTTTAGGGCTGTTAGATATTGGTTGACCTGTTAAATGCATTTTCATCGCTTGAGTTATTACTGAGTCTACTTACGATCGAGTTAGGAATCTGTTTTATAATTGATGGTGGGTGATTGGACTTAGGGTTTACGTATATTGGAGTAGCATTATCTTTTAAGTAGGGTTCATATGTGTTTTTATCTAAGTTTAACGTGACGTCCAGGAAGTTTGTTATTTTTATGTTAGCTGATACGTCTGCTTTTAGGCCTAATTTTTTCATTTCCTTGTGTATGATTTTCTTAAAGTTTTCTCCCTTGACTTTGTTGGAGTTTTTTTATTATAGCTAGTCCGTCGTCTCTATCCGTAGTATCAAATATGCTTGTGAGGGTATATAGAATGAATAATCCCACAAGATCTGATGCCTCTGCAGAGTCCCTGGCACCCATCGCCAAATCAAATGAATGTTTCATTTTTAGTTTTTATCCATTGGTTATTGTTATTTATTAGAACTGATTTTCTACATTTTTTAATGATGTTGATTTCTTCAGGATATATCAGTGTATGCCTTGGCAAATTCTAGGGCAATGTTAAAAAGTTCTTCGGATATTGAGGGATAAAAAGTCTATGATGTCAAACTGTATAAACGTACATTTATCTTTGTTTTCTATATTTTTAAACCAGGTGATTGGTTCGGCAGTATTTGCCCACTGGTTTAATTCTAGGTCTTGTTTGATTTGTTTGTTTACTCTAGAAAGTATTGTTTTGCTAATTCTTCCTATTTCTGGTTTAGTTGGGTTTATCAAGCGGGTGCTGGGATTATTATTAAAGTCCCATTTGTCGCCTTTAAGCAGAATATATGCCTCTCTAGGTTTCAATTTGCCAACTTTATCGCTAATTTTTAATTTATCGGTGATTTGTTTACTTTCAGTATTTATTATATCTATGTAGTCGCATTCGTTTGTGTCTAGTTTTTTGTAGTTTTTTGTAATGTTTTCTGTAATTAGTTTGTTATATTCTTGTTTACCTATTTTATAAAAGTTTCTAGTTTTATCTGCTTTTACAACGATTTTATTACAGTTGTTTATATTTCTAACAATTTTGTCTAGTTTCCGTTGGAAATTGTTAGGTTGATTGGGAATACTAAGTTTTTAATCATGTTTAAAAGGTCATTTTCAAAGTTTATCAAAAGGTCTACTGTTTCGCATTTTTAAGGGTTTTAAAACCATAGGGTTCTTTTTTGTTTACGTTTTCATTTTTAAGGAAGAAATTTGCTCGCCATCGCATTCGGCGTATTAGTTCATCTGTTTTTTTAATTAATTTAATAATATAGCTATGCTTGCTAGGTGTGGGGATGTTTTTTAGCGATTTTTCGAAATTAACTCTTTCCATATCTATTTTTAATGTGGTGAAATAAATTCTTTTGAGAGTGCTCGCCATATACATTTTATAACTTACTATATATATATATATATAAAGATATATATATATATGTGCAAACTAAACTGTATATATGTGTGTGTGTCCGTGTAAGTACATTGTAACTTATATTTATAATTTATAAATTTGTAATATATATTATATATATATATATATATATACTTATATATATATATATATATATATATATATATATATATATATAATTTCTCCCAAAGCTTCTGGCTTTGATGGAGGGAAATGATCTGAAATAACAGCGAGGTAAGACTTGATTCCAAACTTCCATTATATTATTTGAAATTTGTTTATATTAATCTTTTTTTTATTTATATGAGATACATATCAATGATAACTATTTCTCATATGCTATATATCCCCTCTTTGGTTTTCATATATAGAGTAAATTTCATAATATATTAGGATTATTTGATACTGGAGATATTCATAATCGTATCCTAGTTCCAAATCGTATCCTATTTCATACATAAAGGCAATAAGTATACTTACCTCCCAAATCTTGACACAGAGGAAGAAAGAGAAAAAGAGAGAAGGGGGAATATATATATATATATATATATATATATATATATATATATATATATATATATATATATATATATATAAGTTTCGTCGTTTAATTTTAAATTCTGAAAAAAGATATCGCGACATATATTCGCTTTAAGAATTTATTGCAATGAATTCTTAAATCGAATATATGTCGCTATGTGTTGTTTTTTCAGAATTTAAAATTTAACCACGAAACTTATATATTGCTCTATTCTTAAATATTGAGCTTTTCCTTTTTGGCTAGGATCTCCTTGAAATTATTACTTTAAGTAATATCTATCAGGATTTTTCATCTGAATTCTCTTAGTGTCTTATATCGCTTATATATATATATATATATATATATATATATATATATATATATATAGTGCCACACAAAAGTATTGGATACATTACATTTTACTTCGTAACTTTAATTAGGGTTCAAGATTTTACAAAATTAAAGTTTAGAAAATTTATATTAAAGGAAAAATATAAATCAACTAACGCAAAAGTATTGGATGCATTGATTTAATATTTGGTTGCATAGCCTTTACTGCGTCCAACAGCTTCCAGTTGCTTTCTATAGTTGCACACATGTTTTTTGCAAAGATATGCAGGTGTTTTGCGCCATTCTTCTTTGCAGAACTTTTCTAGTTGTTGACTATTTTGTGGATTCCTCTTGTGAACATTGATTTTCAATATTTTCCACAAATTTTTAATTGAGTTGAGGTATGGAAACTGACTAGGCCAAATAAGAACGTCAATTCCGTTATTTCTAAGCCAATCTTTGGCTAGTTTGGCAGTATCTTTGGGATCATTGTTCTGTCGAAACACGAAATTGCTATTATGTCCCAACAATCAGCAGATTTCTGGGGGGTTTTCTCCAAAATTCTCCTGTTCATACGTCCATTCATCCAACCATTAATGATTTCTAGTTCATCAGTATCTTTGGATGAAAAACACCCTCATACTATAATCGAACCACCCCCAAACTTTACCGTAGGAATGGTATTGTTTTTGTTATAGGCGGTGCCATTTTTACGCCATACATATGTTGCTGTGTTTCTTCCAAAGATTTCGATTTTCGTTTCGTCTGACCAGATTACCTCGTTCCAAACTTCTTGGGGTTGTTCCCCATATGTTTTAACATAATTCAAACGTGATCTGACATGTTTAAGCTTCAATAATGGAACTTTTCTTGTGGACCTTGATACAACACCTGCACGATTCAGAAATCTACTAATTGTATCCTTGCTCACATTAATCCCAGATTTCTTTGTACCTTTCTGCTTGATTTTTTTTCGTTTAATTTCCCTGGCCAACCACATCTTGGAAGATTTGAAACAGCTTCAACAGAGTTTTTAAACTTTCTAATAACGTTTCCAACTGTACTAAGTGGTAGATTAAGTTCCCTTGATGTTATTCGATACCCTTTTCTTTATATATATATATATATATATATATATATATATATATATATATATATATATATATATATATATATGATGTCCACAAAGTTTGGCTACTTAATGTAGTCAGACTTTGTGGACACCATGTAGATTATTAGATTATGCAGCCAGACTTTGTGGACACCCTGTAGATTATGCAGCCAGACTTTGTGGGCACCATCTAGATTATGTAGCCAGACTTTATTTTATTTTTTTTTTTTTTTTACACAGTGATCACCACTTATCAAGGCCCGGAGGCCACTCAGGGATAAGGGTTATTGCAAGTACATTACGTTAGTGTGGAGATTTGATGAAATGTTTACTTAAGGGGGCGGTTCATTAGGAATTTGTTAACATTGGACTTGAAGAAATCCAAGTTGTAGTCCGGTGGGAAGCAGACAGACGGAACAGAGTTCCACAGGCGTGCACTTCTAAGAAAGAAGCTTTGTTCATGGAATCAGCGTTTTTATTTAGGCACAGACAAAGAGTGGGTAAAATTTTTCACAGTGGATTCAGCTAGACGGGTGTTTTTCGTGAAAGATTGGTGAGGGGGGACCAGAGATTGGAGTTCAGACGAGCACCTGCCATAGAAATAACGATAAAACAAGGAAAGGCTCGCAACGTCTCTTCTGTGGGGGAGAGGTTGCAGGGTAGAGAAAAGAGCATCCCCACTAAGCCACGAAGTCTATTTTGTACTCTGTCAAGGCAGGATATGCTGTTTTTAGCAGCTCCTGCCCAGATAGGGCAACAGTATTCCATCCTTGGACGTACTTGACTTTTATATAGATAGAGAATTGCATCAGTAGTGAGATATCTTCTGGAGCGGTAGAAGGATCCCACCATCTTTCCAGCGACCTTGGCAACAGACTTGATGTACGTGTTCCATTTCAGATCAGGAGTAAAGGTCAAACCCAGAAGCTTGTCAAAAGACGGGGCCTCACCCAGACGAGAGCCATCCATCACAATTGATGCCAGATGGGGATCAGAGCGTTGATGATGTAAGGATAGGAGTTTGGTTTTGGATGCATTAAAGGTAACCAGCCACATCTTCCCCCACTGAACCACGCGCTGGAGATCAGAGGAGAGAGAATCAGAGAGCATTTTGTCATTTAAAGCCTTTGATGTGTTGCCGTAGATGGTCGTGTCATCAGCATAGATGTCAACGAATGATTTAAGTATGTGTTTAGGGAGGTCATTGATGTAGATCAGGAAGAGAGTTGGGCCCAGGATGGACCCCTGAGGGACTCCAGCATTTATATTGCAGGCCTCCGATTTTTGTCCATCTACCACTACTCTTATGAGCCTATCGGAGAGAAATGATTTAATAGTTGAGAAAACATTTCCAGTTATACCGTAGCTGGAAATCTTGTGAAGTATGCCCTTATGCCATACCTTGTCGAAGGCCTTTAATATGTCAAGAGCAATTTCCCTAGAAAGGAAGCCTTTGTCAAGAGATTCACTAATCCTGTGGGATATAACCGTCAGCACATCTGCGGTAGATCTTGCAGAGCGGAAACCATATTGTGTGTCACTAAGAAGGTTATTCCTGCTGAGGTGGTTGACTATTTTTCTATTTAATATGGATTCCAGCAACTTACTCATAACACACAGGAGACTTATTGGTCTGTACTGAGAGGGAGATGACTTATTATCTTAATTCTTAAATACAGGGTAAACTGATGAGGTCTTCCAGGGGGTCGGAAAGCACTTCTCCTTAAGGCAGCGCTTAAATAGTTTCGTAAGTATGGGAGCAAGTTCTGGTTGAAGCTTTTTTAGCACTATAATTGGGATGCCATCAGGGCCAGTTGCTTTACTGGAATCTAGGTTCTTGATTAGCTTGGCGACCTCATGCACGGATATTTGTATATTACCTCGCTTGTTCTGTGTTATAGTAGTAAATATGGGGAGTTGATGGCCTTCGTCACATAGGGTAGAATTAGCTGCAAAGTTCTTTGCAAATAGTTTGGCCTTGTCTGACGCTGACGAGATGACCTCTGGTCCATTGATAATGGTTGGGATAGAACGCACACTTCTGTTCAGGATCCTATTTGTTATTTGCCAAAACTGGTGGGAACCAAGCCGCTGATCATCTACCTTGGATTTAACAGACTGGGCATATAGCTCTCTTGCATTTTTTATTACTATTTTACAGTGGTTGCTGGCAGTCCTGAAAGCAGCTTTAGTCTCGGTGCATCTATTACGTTGGTAGCTATGGAAAAAGTGATTTCTGTGCGCGATAGCAGCAGCACATTCTGGGGAGAACCATGGCTGGCTGTCGGGTTTTGTTGGAATTTTTTAGATGGTATGGATTGGTCTATGCCTACAATTAACCATTCGGTCAGATCTGATACTATAGAGGGCACTTCCTTTTTAAACATGGAGTGCAGAGGTAAATCAGATATGAATGTACGGAAACTATCCCAGTCATCGATAGAGTATCGGTATACAGTACGGTAGAGGGGTACGTCTGGGGGCTTCTTACATTTCGTTTTTATCTTAACTGATACGACGGAGTGGTCGGAGGATTCTAGAGGAGAATGAACGGAACATGAACATAGCTCAGGGGAAGTTGAGAGAAAAAGGTCTTGGAGGCTTGCATATTGACCGGGTGTATCGGGCACACGGGTGGGTTCGCGAACAATCTGAGTGAGGTCATAAGCAATGGCAAAATCATGACAAAACCTCCCCTCATCGTCTGTCTTATTTGAATGGGCCAGCCATTCCACGTTATGGACGTTGAAGTCACCACAGATTTGGATGTTAGCCGAGGGATGTGAAGACAGTATGTGGTCTATTTTCTCAGATATGCTCTTAAAGATAGTAACTCCGCTGTTGTGGGGTCTATAGAGGGCAGATATAAATGCAGTGGTGTTAGCAAGTGCAACCCTGAAGCACATATAGGGTAAATTAGGATCTTCTCTAGAGATATCCCTGCCACACGGGAAGCCATCCTTAATGTAGGCACATATCTCATGCCCATGGCGATCTTGGGTGTTAGATTTAGCTGTTTAATTTGAGTATCCGTTAATTATGAACTCATCTCGGAAAGTGGTCGGCCCTATTCCAGTTTCACTTAGAAATAATATGTCCGGTTTCGTCTCCTGTAATTGGGTTTCAACCTCTGGAAGGTTGGAACGTAGACCCCTGATGTTGGAGAAGGAGACCTGGTAGTAGGGGTCTACGTTGGAAGATGGGGTTCTAGGTTTAATCGATTTTTCATTCTGGAGATATTTCATGTTGAGGTTTTGGGATTTGTGGAATAGGTCGGCATAGTTGGTTAGAGCAGTACAGAGAGGGAAAGTAAGAGAGAAATAGACAGGAATTTTTTTATTATTTGTAGCACACGAAAAGGTAAAGCCGTAACAATTACCCACTAGTATGGCATCGAGAGGCCCCACCAGAGACTACTGCATAGTCCAGATCCACTCACCAAATGGCAATAAAGCAGTCCCAGCACTTTGCGCCTGCTGATAGGACAGCCTCCTTAGTGGTTAATCCAAGGTTCGGGTCCCTATCAGGCGGATAACGTCAGCCCAGACAAAACGTTTGCCTCCAGCACCGTTACTAGTGACATGTCCACAAGGACAGACAGAGACAGAAAAATTTCCGACATCTCAGACTACTGGTCACCAAGTACGACCGACCTTTAAGCAGCTATTTCTTCACCCTTTGTCAGAAAAATCACTCATTGAATGAGGACTGAATGACAAAATAGGAGAAGCGAGAGTTACTGGAGCTGCCGATAACGCATCCACTGTATGATCTACTCTCCATATGGGCACCATCTAGATTATGTAACCAGACATTGTGGACACCCTGTATATATATAAAATGCTATAATGCTCCCTATCTTAGGTTGAGCATTTGGGAAGAGATATAAAATTTCCATTAGCGTATGAGCCGATGCTCTTTGTGTAAACAAATTGAGCTTAGATATTTAGACAATGTCAAAACATTGTTAATTCACTACCCGCAGAGCTGCAGCCGTATAGCGCAACGGTTAGAAGCTCAGACTGTCGTTTGGGCGATCGGGTTTCAATCCTGGCTTGAGGTAGTTGCTTGTCTAGCTGCACTGATGAGCTGTGAATTTCATCGTGGTAAATGTGACCGTACTTTGAGGTAATTGCGCCAAATCCGGGGGTGATTGCGCCAACTAAAAAAGAGCTCTTTATATGCGTGGTTGCCAATAGAGCATTTTCAGTTAGTTGGCGCAATTACTCCGGACTTGGCGCAATTACCCCAACTTACGGTACTTATTTTACCGATCGAAATATAACTAATAATATTTAAATGTTAAATATTGAATTTTTAGCTAGACCGATGAAAATATAACTATTAACCTGTGCATACAGACCTTCCATGTCTTATAAATAGTAATGTATATATTTCCATACTCTGCGCACATATATGGATGTGTCTGTATGTGCCCCGTTAACGTATATACATATGTGCATGTGTGTGTATATGCTTAAATTAATGTTCTAATGTATACATTTATCTTTCTCCATCCCTCCTTTTATTTATCTCCTTCCTTTCTCAATATTTTTTCATCATAACAGACTTCATGTTTTGACACCTCCTCCTGCTCCTGCCCCTCTTTCATAGACGACTCAATTGTGTTTCATCCTCCTTCCACTTTTTTGACGCTGTAATCCACACTGACCTTCTTTTGTATATCTTCTGTTCTCGCTTCTTTTCGTCTCTTGCCGTCTATTCATTCTTTTCCTTTCAATGTCTAGAGTCTAAAATGTCACTTAACCCCCACCCCTTCTGAATTTAACGTTTTTATTTTATTTTAAAAGATATCTCCTCTATTCCTACATTAAAGAACCAGACTTGTTCACGGGAACACTTTTATGTCGCCTGAAGAAAACTTGTGGTCCGGACCGACCACTTGTCTGAAACATGTTCAGTGTAGCAACTATGTAAAATTTTGTCCATATAAACAAAAATATTATATATATATATATTTGCTAACATGATAAAAATCACAATCCAATAGTGAATATTCACAAAAAAAGATATTTTTAATTTCAGTGTTTGAAAATATTCCGTATTGGGTGAGGGTTTTTTTTATAACGTTGGATTTTAGTCTGACACAGGAAGCATCGGGGGATATTTTATTGTAGAATCACTTCTATATCGAATTTTTTCATCTGATATGAAGTAGTTATTTCAAAAGTGAAAAAATGACTTGGGTGACAGGTAGAATCAAGACTAAAACATAGCTCTTCGGCCTTATTCGTTATCATCTGTGTCACGTCTATACGTATATTAAAAGCTAAAAATTAACGTTGTTGGACCTATAAATGTATATTGAAGCCTGCGTAGAAGACACTTTAAGTCGACTTATGCCTGCCAAGTTCTAATTACTTTTTCAATTTTAACCTTTGACAAATATTTTATTGGCTATAGACAAGATTGAATTTGTTCCACAAGTCCGAAATCTTTATATATCAAGTTTCATGTCTGTAGACCAAAACCTGAGAGACTTGTTTGGTATAGACCGTTTCTCTAACAGGCAAGAAGACGGGCAGACAAGATCACATTTAGGGGAGATAAAAGAGGATACTTATCGGGATAATGCAAAGTTCAACAATTTCTGAGCTTCTCTGCAATAACCTTTCGGTAACTTTCAAATTTGCAGGCACCATGAACAGCGGCCCGCCACTTGGCTCTATATAAAAGCCAAGTACGTCCAAGGATGGAATACTGTTGCCATATCTGGGCAGGTGCTGCTAAAAACAGCCTTTCCTGCCTTGACAGAGTACAAAATAGACTTCGTGGCTTAGTGGGGGATGCCCTTTTCTCTACCCTGCAACCTCTCTCCCACAGAAGAGACGTTGCGAGCCTATCCTTGTTTTATCGTTATTTCCATGGCAGGTGCTCGTCTGAACTCCAATCTCTGGTCCCCCTTGCCAATCTTTCACGAAAAACACCCGTCTAGCTGAATCAACTGTGCAAAATTTCCCCCACTCTATATCTGTGCCTAAATCAAAACGCGGATTCCATGAACAAAGCTTCTTTCTTAGAACTGCACGCCTGTGGAACTCTGTTCCGTCTGCCTGCTTCCCTCCGGACTACAACTTGGATGTCTTCAAGTCCAACGTTAACAAATTCCTAATGAACCGCCCCCTTAAGTAAACACTTCATCAAATCTCCACACTAACGTAATGTACTTGCAATAACCCTTATCCCTGAGTGGCTTCCGGGCCTTGATAAGAGGTTATCACTGTGTAAAAAAAAAAAAAAAAAAATCTGTCTGCTCCCATGATGACGGATAAACGCTGAAGGCCTTCAGTGATGCCTTCAGAGTGTCTTTAAATCGTTTTCTTTGGCCGCCATGCGAGCGCTTGCCATGTTGGAGCTCAGCAAACAGAAGCTTCTTGGGTAGTCTGTAGTCTAGCATATATATATATATATATATATATATATATATATATATATATATATATAAATAAAATAAAATAAAATAAAATTTATATTTATGTCTCGGCAGCAGTGATAAAACCATATCTTATTTTTCTTTTATTAATATTATTGGAATTTTCCCCCTTTTCCCTTGTACATATTTGTGAATTATTCCATGGACTTCGGCCTTTTGATTATTTTGGACCATCTTCCAATTACAGGATTTCCTTGGATTTTACTTGTGCAAATGGAAATCCAATTAACTTTCTTGAAGTTATATTTTTGGATTTTACCGTCACTGGATTATTTATCTTTCACCAGACTATTCATTCACGTGTAATCACTTTTTTCTTCACCATATTCCCTCTGCTTCACTTTTTTGTTATCAAGTAAGATCTTTGACTTACTTGTTGTTTCATCAAATACTTTTGTATGCAAAATCCGATCCCGCATTTTGCTAATTCCTACCCTCTGATGAGAAGGAAAGTATTTCTTCGAAACTCCGCGGATTAAGGACTATCCATTTATCAAGTGTTTCCTTTTCAGATTAAATATGTTTTTAATTCTTTTTCAAAGTGTTTTTTAACATGTTTTATTAACTGTTTGCTCCTGTATATATATATATATACATATATATATATATATAGATAGATAGATAGATAGATAGATAGATGCATAGATAGATAATAAGAGTAGCAGCGCCCCCGTGCGGTGTCCTAAATTGAAAGTTGTTTATTTTTATATTCGCAGACTAAAAGAAATGATAAAATATAGAAATGGGTCGCATTATTACTCTGTTTAAAAAAAAAAAATAGCTAAATTATGCTGGAGATTTCCATTTAGACGTTTTTATTGCCAATAAATTTCTAATGCAGATATTTTAAACGTGACTTCGATATAACGATATCCCATTAATTATTTGAAAAGTTTACATTAAGTCAATTCTTATTTCCATTGCAGTCCAATTATCAGTTCTACGATTTCAGAGCAACTTTCAATCATTCACCAATCCCTATTTCTATATACATTTCTGTATGATAGTCACTTTGTGTGTGTGAGAATTTTTTCCTTATAGGTTCTGAAACGACTGAGCCTATCTTTTGCAAATTTCACACAAAGCTAATTTGTGTCTAGTCGTGTTCTATAATATGTTTTGTAGAGAACTCCATCCGACAAGTATCGAAAATCGAAAAAATCTGGAGCTAAAAATAGTCTTTCTTTCTTATAGATAAAAAGAAAGAATTTTACAGGGGAATATTTTACGTTACACCGGCCAAGAAAAATAATCAAATCTTAGCAAATCATTAGTTCTTGAAAAAATAAATAAATAAATAACAAAAAAAAAAAGAAACAAACAAAAAGAACAGAATTATTGTCATCTGGAAGTACAGCACAGTGATAGAACATTCGGCTACAGATTGAATTATCCCTCCTGTTCAATCCCGGGTGTACCTCACCATTTTATTTTTTTCTTATTTATGAGTTCAATTTACGATAAAAGAAGAGTTGCCATTTAAAATCGCCGCAAATGATTTCGTCGTTTGCATATTTTTAAACTAAACATACTTTCAGAAGTGACTTTTTCAGGGTATTCATCGTCCTGCAACTGAATATCAGCTGAAGTTGTATTGTAAACAAACACAAACTGAATTTGATGAACGGCATCATCATTATGGCTTTCATTTTTTTTAAAAATTAGTCTACCGGGAAAATTATTCCTCGTAATTTATAACAATCAATAGAGGATTGATTCTATAATAAAACGTACGCAATCTGCATGAATTAAAATATTATGTTTTTTTTTATTCAATTTTCACCCCAAACAAGGCATGTTTAAGCGTATTGTACAACTGGGCAAGGACTGTGAACATTAAGTTTAAAACGGCTCGAAATTTTGAAGTTACATTTAATCCAGTGTTCAATTCTTTTTTTAGACAAAGTATTTCAATCATATATATATATATATATATATATATATATATATATATATATATATATATATAAGTTAAGAATAAGTCAGGATCTCTAACATCGTCTCTGGCCCGTTGGATCAGGTGCCAACCATAATTGTCTCAAATAATCTCGTTAAAAATGACTGAACACTTAAGAGACAGAAATAGATTGAAATTGTCAAATAATCTCACCAAACAGAGACAAGAGGGGATCGTGAAGTAAACAAAGGGTTGAATTAACTAGTGTTCTCTTAAATAATCTCGTTTAAAGTAACTGAGCATTGCTTTGCCGAACAACAAATTTTGTTGCAATTCTGCATAATTTAACTCAGAATTTCCATTTACATATGTTAATATATAAAATATTGAAAATATACATGGCAATAAAGCTACACAGAATTTTCCGCATTTCATCCTCGTGGTTAGGCTATTGCATTGATGTTGCTTCATATATTTATATATTCCCCTTATACTGGGTTTGCTAGTCATCCAACCAGATTCTTATTTATACTACACACCGATTTATTGTATCCAACGAGAGCGCACACACCTGTTTTATTATTGTTTTAGTGAGGATGTGTTTGCCTTGTGATTGGAGATGACCTACTTTAAATTTATTTACAGTTCATGTTATATCATGTTATTATTATTTATATTTCATGTTATATCAGAAAATGTTTATGTATTTGCTTGTGAATTATTTTATTATCATTATTATGATTATCATTTTTGTTGTTATTATTATTAGTATTAGTAGTAGTTCATAATCTTATTCTATTATCATAAGGTGAAAATTAGTCCAGACTAAACTTTGTTTAAGCAATATCTCCTCAAAAAGTCTCGAGCTACGTGAAACTGGCTGACTAAAACATACTCATGAATGTGTAGCGATGTTATATAATGGAAGGTGTATGAATACGTTCTATAACGACGTACATGTTGAATAGTTGGGTTTATCTTATAATATAAATTTATATATATATATATATATATAAATTTATATTATAAGATTAACCCAACTATTATATGATATATATATATATATATATATATATATATATATATATATATATATATATATATATATATATATATATATATATAACAACTAGATAAAAAATATTCGAACGATGTGGGAATATGATGACCTCACATTTTTCCGGCAAGAGAGAGAAAAGAAGTTTTAAAATAAGTCGAGAAGAGGTATGGACGAGAAAGTTGAAACACGTCGCAATGATCTATGCTGAATGCTACCCCGATACTCTCTCCAACAGCATCGCTAATTTATTAAGAGCAAGTTAGAAACCTAAGATAATTAAGATACATAGGTCTCTCTCTCTCCATATAATAATTCTCTTTAATAAAACCTTGAAGAACTCAGTAAAATCTCCTTTTGTCATTCGGGAATGGAAAATTTATTTCGCTGAAGTTAAAAAACGAGACAATCGACAACCACTAGACAATCATAGCCACCCATGAAACGCAGCGGCTATGAAAGTAGCGACGATGTAGAGTATAAAATACCTCGTATAAACAACACGCGCACTTATGTATAAAAATCTTTGATTTCTTGATTACTCGCGAGTGAAAAGATCACATGTGCGATTTCTTGTTAAAAATGTTACGCAAGTTAAAGGTCAAACTGAATTCAATGAGGTAAACTTGGTAAGTGTATCTAGTATAGTTTCTAATTTTTTGCTCGACACATACAGACATAATACAGATTCTTTTTTAAAGTATAGATAGCCGTAATAATCAGAGAGACATAAAACTTATGTCGAAATAAAAAAGGGAAGCGCTGATGTTGTAAGCAACATAATTTTAACAAGCTTAATAAATATGCAATGCAGTTTTTTTTTAGCAAATAATGGCGTTTTTTCAACATTTTGAAGATTGTAGTTTTATGCCTTTGGCCGAAGTAATTTTTCATAGCAGAACAAAATAAACAAAATTAATAAGAAATAAACATCATCTGAGATTTATGGCAACTCTTTCGTGCCAACAGCGGAACATTTATCATTACTCCAATAATTCCATTTTGTCCTTTACATTTCTCGACTTTTTAGAACACACACACATTTATATATATAGTTATATATACCTACCTTCATGTATATATATATATATATATATATATATATATATAGTAATTTATAAAATATATATGGCGATTAAGCTACACTGAATATTCTGCGTTTCATCCAACTATAGGATTCGTCAGGCTTATGCGCATAAGCCTGACGAATCCTATAGTTGGATGAAACGCAGAATATTCAGTGTAGCTTAATCGCCATATATATTTTATAAATTACTAACTAGCTCTACCTACGTATTGAGCACTTTTGAAGTAAATACTTAAAATTTACGCATAAATCTATACTTTCATATATTAAATTTATGCGAATAAATGAAGTAGTTATATATATATATATATATATATATATATATATATATATATATATATATATATATATATATAAAGAATAAATTTAAAATATTATAACTCCTTATCCTATAGGATTTCGATGTTTATCATCTCTTCAGAGGAGAAAATATTAGCAAATAGTTATAATGGTTTATACCTTATTTGCTAAAGTCAGTGAGACATTGAAAATCACAATTAAAAGTTATTTAAGTATTTAAATGTCATGGAGTAAGGGAAGTTAATGAAAAGGATATCAAAATTCACATCCAAATATATATATATATATATATATATATATATATATATATATATATATATATCAATAAAAACAAAGGAATGTAGTGTTTACCTGATATACACAATGGTAAACCTCAAACTAATATAAATACCAGTATTTATATATAGAAAAAGTAATCCCAACCAAATTAAAAAAAGCTCAATACGCAATAGAGATTAGAGCTTATTATAAGAGAAGAAACTTAAAACTAAGTTGAATTTTACAGTCAAAATTTATTGTTCGACTGAATACTCCAAAAAACAATTTACAAAGTCCTTATTCCACGGAGTTTCAAAGAATGCTATTCTTATTATTTTTCTCATCAGAGGACATAAAGAAATCAGCAAATTATATGTGTAGCAATGCTAGAATTTGCTAGTTAAGAGATTAAGTGAAACCGCAATTTATTGTAGTTACAAATTGCCAAATAAAAAAAATGAAAAAAATATTGGATATGTAAAAAACTAATATAAAAACAAACCGCGACTAATATTTCAGTATGAATGAAATTCCTCTAGAGTTGATCCAAAATGCAAAATAGTTCTTTAGATAGAATGTATTTCCGATAACTCCAGCGTGACGATGCATATAATCCGATTGGAAAGTTTTGAAAAATCGTATTGGAAAGTTTACAAAACAGCTGACATAATGCAAATTGTTTTTGTTTTCGGACAGTGCAGTAGTCCAAAGAGAAGTCTGGCCCTAGTCAAATGGGTTCTAATAGTAAGAAAAGAGAAATCCAAAGTGAAAGCCTTCATTCTCTGCTTGAAAAGAAAAAGTGATTTTATGCAGGGGTGGGGGGAACCCGTGTACCTATTTACAATGCCTCCCCACGGAACAGAGTTAGACACCAGGGTCGTTTTTTAACGTGGAGAAAAGGTACAAAAATAAAAATTGTCTCAGTCGTGAAGGATTTCTCCTCCACTGAAAGAGAACGAGAAATGGAAGTGCCGCATCTGAAGAACAGATGGTATTTATTTGCTCCCCCACCGAGCAAATTAGGCACAAGGCCGATTTTTAAAGTGAGGAGTGAAGGGGAAATGGGGACCAACTCCCCGGGGAGAAGGGGAGCTGGATAGTGACAATTGGTATGAAGGGTTGCCCCTACATTGACCAAGGTCTTATATGTGTGGTCGCCCCCACATATGGTCTTTGCTTGCAGTATCTGTCGGAACAGATGGTATTTATTTGCTCCCCCACCGAGCAAATTAGGCACAAGGCCGATTTTTAATGTGAGGAGTGAAGGGAGGGGGAAGGGAAAAAGGGGACCAGCTCCCGAGAGGTGGGAAATGGGAGCTGGTTAAAGGTCAGGCATGTGAGGTTGCCCCCACATCTGGTCTTTGCTAGTCATAGCTTGCAGCATCTGCCGGAACAGATGGTATTTATTTGCTCCCCCACCGAGCAAATTAGGCACAAGGCCAATTTTTAATGTGAGGAGTGAAGGGAGGGGGAAGGGAAAAAGGGGACCAGCTCCCGAGAGGTGGGAAATGGGAGCTGGTTAAAGGTCAGGCATGTGGGGTTGCCCCCACATCTGGTCTTTGCTAGTCATAGCTAGTCCTAGCTAGTCATAGCTTGCAGTATCTGCCGGAACAGATGGTATTTATTTGCTCCCCCACCGAGCAAATAAGGCACAAGGCCAATTTTTAATGTGAGGAGTGAAGGGAGGGGGAAGGGAAAAAGGGGACCAGCTCCCGAGAGGTAGGAAATGGGAGCTGGTTAATGGTCAGGCATGTGGGGTTGCCCCCACATCTGGTCTTTGCTAGTCATAGCTAGTCCTAGCTAGTCATAGCTTGCAGTATCTGCCGGAACAGATGGTGTTTATTTGCTCCCCCACTGAGCAAATTAGGCACAAGGCCGTTTTTAATTTGAGGTAAAAACCAGCTCCCCTAAAAGGGGGCACTCTGGTTATCAAAAATAATAATTGTCCCAGTATAGAGGGTTTCCCCTCCATTGACTGGTACAAATTATCTTAAGTGCAGCATCTGCCGGAACAGATACTACACTTTGATCTTGGCCAAAAGGCTAATGTGACCGGAAATTTGTCTAGACAGAATGAAGCAGATCTTTCTATAAAGACATCCGATGTCATTATAAAACGCAAAAGTGTAGGATTGATGCTTACAATTTTTAAGTGTTGCAGAATCATAGTTTTTTTAAGGCTGTCAAAATGTCACGATGATAATAAAGGTAACCAAATAATAATAATAATAATAATAATAAGAAGAAGAAGAAGAACTGCAATAATAATAATACTGATAATAATAATAACAATAATAATGATAACAACAATAAAAATAACAATAATAATAATAACAATGCTACTACTACTACTACTACTACTACTACTACTACTACTACTAATAATAATAATAATAATAGCAATTGCGATATAAATATATAATTCTGTCTATCCATTTAAATTTCACTAATGCAGGACCTTTAACATGAATGCCACAAAAATAATTCGAGACGGGGCGGCTGGCTTTAAGCAAGGAAGAGAAAAAAAAGGAGGAACTAATTCTTTTTTTTTTCCTTGTTGGCAAAGACGGGCAGAAAAGCTGTGTAGGAAAGGAAGCAAATGAAATAAATAAAATAACACAGTTCATGAACGAGGAAAAAACAAAACTCCCGTCGTTAAAGAACCAAAAGCAGAAGAAATTAAAAACAGAAACTGAGAAGATAAAGAAGCTCCTCCCACACATCCCAACAAACACAATCACATACTAAAGCAACCTCATTTACCCAGGCGCCAAAATGGTAAGTATGAATCTCAAATCAGAAAAGCACATCCCTCGGCTAACATCCACATCTGTGGTGACTTAAACGTCCATAACGTGGAATGGCTGACCCATTCAAATAAGACAGACGATGAGGGGAGGGTTTGTCATGATTTTGCCATTGCTTATGACCTCACTCAGATTGTTCGCGAACCCACCCGTGTGCCCGATACACCCGGTCAATATGCAAGCCTCCTAGACCTTTTTCTCTCAACTTCCCCTGAGCTATGTTCATGTTCCGTTCATTCTCCTCTAGGATCCTCCAACCACTCCGTCGTATCAGTTAAGATAAAAACGAAATGTAATAAGTCCCCAGACGTACCCCTCCACTGTACTGTATACCGATACTCTATGGATGACTGGGATAGCTTCCGTACATTCATATCTGATTTACCTCTGCACTCCATGTTTAAAAAGGAAGTGTCCTCTATAGTATCAGATCTGACCGAATGGTTAATTGTAGGCATAGACCGATTCATACCATCTAAAAAGTTTCAACTAAAACCTAACAGCCAACCATGGTTCTCCCCAGAATGTGCTGCTGCTATCGCGCACAGAAATCACTTTTTCCATAGCTACCAACGTAATAGATGCATTGAGACTAAAGCTGCTTTCAGGACTGCCAGCAACCACTGTAAAAGAGTAATAAAAAATGCAAGAGAGCTATATGCCCAGTCTGTTAAATCCAAGGTAGCTGATCAGCGGCTTGGTTCCCACCAGTTTTGGCAAATAACAAATAGGATCCTGAACAGAAGTGTGCGTTCTATCCCAACCATTATCAATGGACCAGAGGTCATCTCGTCAGCGTCAGACAAGGCCAAACTATTTGCAAAGAACTTTGCAGCTAATTCTACCCTATGTGACGAAGGCCATCAACTCCCCATATTTCCTCATATAACACAGAACAAGCTAGGTAATATACAAATATCCGTGCATGAGGTCGCCAAGCTAATAAAGAACCTAGATTCCAGCAAAGCAACTGGCCCTGATGGCATCCCAATTATAGTGTTAAAAAAGCTTCAACCAGAACTTGCTCCCATACTTACGAAACTATTTAAGCGCTGCCTTAGGGAGAAGTGCTTTCCGACTCCCTGGAAGACCTCATCAGTTTGCCCTATATTTAAGAATTCAGGTGATAAGTCATCTCCCTCTCAGTACAGACCAATAAGTCTCCTGTGTGTTATGAGTAAGTTGCTGGAATCCATATTAAATAGAGAAATAGTAAACCACCTCAGCAGAAACAACCTTCTTAGTGACACACAGTATGGCTTCCGTTCTGCAAGATCTACCGCAGATGTGCTAACGTTTATATCTCACAGGATTAGTGAATCTCTTGACAAAGGCTTCCTTTCTAGGGCAATTGCTCTTGACATATTAAAGGCCTTCGACAAGGTATGGCATAAGGGTCTACTTCACAAAATTTCCAGCTACGGTATAACTGGAAATGTTTTCTCAATCATTAAATCATTTCTCTCCGATAGGCTCATAAGAGTATGTGGTAGATGGACAAAAATCGGAGGCCTGCAATATAAATGCTGGAGTCCCTCAGGGGTCAATCGTGGGCCCAACTCTCTTCCTGATCTACATCAATGACCTCCCTAAACACATACTTAAATCATTCGTTGACATCTATGCTGATAAAACGACCATCTACGGCAACACATCAAAGGCTGTAAATGACAAAGTTCTCTCTGATTCTCTCTCCTCTGATCTCGAGCGCGTGGTTCAGTGGGGGAAGACGTGGCTGGTTATCTTTAAGGCATCCAAAACCAAACTCCTATCCTTACATCATCAACGCTCTGATCCCCAGCTGGCATCAATTGTGATGGTTGGGTCTCGTCTGGGTGAGGCTCCGTGTTTTGACAAGCTTCTGGGTTGGACCTTTACTCCTGATCTGAAATGGAACACGTACATCAAGTCTGTTGCCAAGGTCGCTGGAAAGATGGTGGGATCCTTCTACCGCTCCAGAAGATATCTCACTATTGATGCAATTCTCTATCTATATAAAAGCCAAGTACGTCCAAGGATGGAATACTGTTGCCATATCTGGGCAGGAGCTGCTAAAAACAGCCTTTCCTGCCTTGACAGAGTACAAAATAGACTTCGTGGCTTAGTGGGGATGCCCTTTTCTCTACCCTGCAACCTCTTTCCCACAGAAGAGACGTTGCGAGCCTATCTTTGTTTTATCGTTATTTCTATGGCAGGTGCTCGTCTGAACTCCAATCTCTGGTCCCCCCTCGCCAATCTTTCACGAAAAACACCCGTCTAGCTGAATCCACTGTGAAAAACTCCCCCCACTCTTTATCTGTGCCTAAATCAAAACGTGGATTCCATGAACAAAGCTTCTTTCTTAGAAGTACACGCCTGTGGAACTCTGTTCCGTCTACCTGCTTCCCACCGGACTACAACTTGGATGTCTTCAACTCCAACGTTAACAAATTCCTAATGAACCACCCCTTAAGTAAACACTTCATCAAATCTCCACACTAACGTAATGTACTTGCAATAACCCTTATCCCTGAGTGGCTTCCGGGCCTTGATAAGTGGTGATCACTGTGTAAAAAAAAACAAACAAAAAAAAAACAACCGGGAACAAGCGGATCGACAAAACCTGGATGGGAAATAAGACTAGAAACCCAAATACACAAACATAAAAAATAACCAAAATGATCAACAGGAAGAAAGCGATGTGGAAAAAAAGAAATATTGGAAATGTAACTGGCAGGGAGAGGCTTAACAAGAAACATGAAGAACTGGACCAAAAAATAAAAGCAAAAGAAGCGAGATTGAAACGATATAGATATAAAGCTGAACAATACAAACAAAACAGAACATTTGAAACCAACGAACGCCAATTCTACCAAAATGTGAACGGAGGAAAAACAAAAACAGAACAACCAAATCCGATGGAAACAAAACTCTACTGAAGTAACATATGGGAAGAACGACGAGAACACAATAGAAATGCTGAGTGGCTGAAAGACATGAAAGAAGAGTTACAACAAATCGAAGAAGGAACAGTGAATGAAATCAGCAAGGAAACCCTTAAGAAAACCATAGGAAAAAATGGCAAACTGGAGAGCACCAGGACACAACAGCATACATGCATACTGATTCAAAAAAATTCACAACCTTACACGAAAGGTTAGCCCAAAACCTGAGAAGATGTATACAGGAAGCAATCGTACCAGACTGGATGACAAAAGGTAGAACCACACTGCTACAGAAGGACACGGAGAAAGGAACCGTCCCCAGCAATTATAGGCCAATCACGTGCCTACCCACCATGTTGAAGATACTGACAGCACAACTGAGGGAACAAATCTACCACTCACTGAATAACCGTGGACTCATCCCCGAGGAACAGAAAGGATGCCAAAAAGGGAAAAGAGGAACACTATATGTTGATCAAAAGATCCTAAAGGAGGTAAAAAGGAAGAGGAAAAATTTAGCCATGGCATGGATCGACTACAAAAAAGCGTACGACAGAATCCCTCAAGCATGGATAATAGAATGCCTAAAAATATATAAAATACCAAGCGGGATCACCAATGTAATAGAAAATGCAATGAAAACATGGAGACTGGAACTGACAGTAGATGGCCAACACATAACAGAAATTAACATACAAAGAGGCATCTTCGAAAGAGACTCACTATCACCACTACTGTTCATCATAGCCATGATGCCCTTGAACAGTATTCTGAGAAAGTGCCAAGCCGAATACAAGTTCTCCAATACAGAGGAAAAAATGAACCACCTGATGTACATGGACGATCTGAAACTTTTTGCAAGGACCGAAAAGGAGCTAGATACACTTATTAACACTACCAGGATCTTCAGCCAAGATATCCAAATGGAATTTGCGTTGTATATATATGTATATATATGTATATATATGTATATATGTGTGTATAGATGTATATATATGTATATGTATGTTTATGGGTGTACTTATGTATGTATAAATGTGGGTGAGTACGTGTATGTATGTTATGTGTATATGTATAAGTATATATGTGTGTATGAGCGTGTGTATGTGTATGTATATATGTGTATATATGTATGTATAAATGTATGCATGTGTATATTTACTTTTATCATTATCACTATATGATTGACATAATCATTTGTGTCACTATCCTTGTTGCTGCTATTATAAACGCCATCTTTATTAGTTTTTTTATACTTGTTACTCATTTTTTTTACTATAATTACTAAATTAATATTATAATAATAATAATAATAATAATAATAATAATAATAATAATATAATAATAATTATTATTATTATCATTATTATTATTATTATTGTTATTATTATTATTGTTATTATTATTATTGTTATTATTATTATTATTATTATTATTAGTATTATTAGTATTATTATTATTAGTGGTATTGTTATTATTATTGTTATTTGGTTACCTTTATTATCATCATGACATTTTGACAGCCTTAAAAAAAACTACGATTCTGCAACATTTAAAAATTATAAGCATCAATCCTACACTTTTGCTTTTAATAATGACATTGAATTTCTTTATAGAAAGATCTGTTTCATTCTGTCTAGACAAATTTCCGGTCACAGTAATTACGAACTTTCACGTTTTTCCTCCCGCTTGAAATCACCTGTTATTTTTAAGCCGAGGATGAAAGTTTTCATTTTGGATTTCTATTTTCTTACTATTAGAACCCATTTGACTAGGGCCAGACTTCTCTTTGGACTACGGTACTCTCTGGAAACAAAAACAATTTGCATTATGTCAGCTGTTTTGTAAACTTTCCAATACGATTTTTGAAAACTTTCCAATCGGATTATATGCATCGTCACGCTTTATTTATCTTGGAATACGTTCTATCTAAATAACTATTTTGCATTTTGGATCAACCCTAGAGGAGTTTCATTCCAACTGAAATATTATGCGCAGTTTGTTTTTATATTAGTTTTTTACATATCCAATATTTTTTCATTTTTTTTTATTTTTCATGTTTTCTTTTTTATTTGGCAATTTATAACTACAATAAATTGCGGTTTCACTTAATGCCGTAACTAGTGAATTCTAGCATTGCTACAAATATAATTTGCTGATTTCCTTATGTCCTTTGATGAGAAGAATAATAAGAATAGCATTCTTTGAAACTCCGTGGAATAAGTACTTTGTAAATTGTTTTTTTGGAGTATTCAGTCGAACAATAAATTTTGATTGTAAAGTTCAACTTACAGTTTTAATTTTCTTTCTCTCTTATATATACATATATATATATATATATATATATATATATATATATATTCAAGCCTAGGTGTCAAATATGTCAACATATTAACACCAACGGTACATTCCCCCCCCCCCAACATCCAACTCCTCCAACTACAAACTCCTCCCTCTCAACTGAAACAGCTTAAATGTAGTAAATTTATTATAATGTACCGAATGCGTTAAGGGCAATTACGTGGGGGAAAAAGACCTAGAGTTCCAATTACGGGTTAACAACCACAGACACATCATTAGAGACAAATCACCCAATAGTTATACACTGCAATTTACCAAACCACACAATAGGTAACATCAGATACACCCTCATGGTATCCAATTTTTAGACACAACATCAAAGACGGAAAAAAAAACTAATTATAAAACTCGACACCACAATTCAGGCCTTAAAACAATGTGGGCGTACTTAATGACTGACTATACATCTTGTAAGAACATATATAAACCATAAATAGTTTCCCATAGATATGCACGGCACGGTGATGCAAACCATTTATTTTTTTTCTTTTCTAGCAAACTCACTTTCTAAAATCTCCACATTTTTTCTAAGTTTTAAACTTCATATTATTGTTCATGTATTTGTATGGGTGTGCATATATATGGATGCATGTTTTTATGCAGGTATATGTATATATATATATATATATATATATATATATATATATATATATATATATATAACTACTTAATTTACTCACATAAAATTAATATACGAAAGTATAGATTTATGCGTAAATGTTAAGTATTTACTTCAAAAGTGCTCAATACGTAGGTAGAGCTAGTTAGTAATTTATAAAATATATATGGCGATTAAGCTACACTGAATATTCCGCGTTTCATCCACTCTAGGACTCTTCAGGCTTATGCGCATAAGCCTGAAGAATCCTAGAGTGGATGAAACGCGGAATATTCAGTGTAGCTTAATCGCCATATATATTTTATAAATTACTATATATATATATATATATATATATATATATATATATATATATATATATATATATACATATGTGTGTGTGTTTGCTTGTGTGTTCGTTTTCTCTACGCTTAATTTTCTCCATATTCCCATATACATACATATAAAGCTTTAAATTAGATACGCGTTTCATCCACTCTAGGACTCTTCAGGCTTATGCGCATAAGCCTGAAGAATCCTAGAGTGGATGAAACGCGGAATATTCAGTGTAGCTTAATCGCCATATATATTTTATAAATTACTATATATATATATATATATATATATATATATATATATATATATATATATATACATATGTGTGTGTGTTTGCTTGTGTGTTCGTTTTCTCTACGCTTAATTTTCTCCATATTCCCATATACATACATATAAAGCTTTAAATTAGATACGTGGAAGTTTCTCTAGAGCTCTTTCGGTTATCATCTCATCAGGAGGAAAATCGATAGCGTAACAAAATATCTCGAAAGTTAAAAGAGTTCTAATGGGGAACTATTGAATGTGCCAAAAGTACAGGGGCAAACTAAAATTAAATTTATTGTCGTTTAAAAACGATTAAAACAACGAGGGGGAAAACGCGGGAGAAAAGATTCAAAGTTCCCCAAAGAGAAACAACGCGTTCGCTGTTTCTTTTTGCCGGCGCAAAGGTTTACGCACCGCGATAGAGACGGCCTCCAAAATCTTTAAATGGTTTCTGGAGTCCGCTCTATGTAGCACCTCGAACCATTCTATTTCATATCTAGCGGCACAGCACGGGTTGTCAACCAATTGCTGGATAATAGCAGAGTCCAAGGCTGCAGAAGGAAGGAGACCACCAGATCCCATCCTCCCTTGTCTGATTTTAGATGGAACGTTCTGGTTTATACGAGTCAAAAGATGCAATGACGTTCGCCCAACATAACCAGCATCGCACTGGCATTTAAATTGATACACAATATTGGTATTTTGGATGTAAGGCAAACTATCCTTGTGAAAAGACAGAAAACCAGGTCTCGTAGTATATACCAAACGCAAGGACACAGAATAGAAGCAGCCGTAAATACTTCTGCAAATCTGTTTGGAAAGTCTGTTACTCTTTTCCCCAATCCACGGTAATTTTGAATAAACCGGGCATTTCAAGGGTCCAAACTTTTTAGGGGATTAAAAATCCGCAACCTTTTTGAAAATACAGTCATCAATAAGGTCAACAGGATAACCGTTATTGATGAATATTTCCCTGATCTTTCGAGTTCGGCGTCTAATCTGTTAGGCGAACAAATCATGAGGGCTCTATGTACCAATTATTATGTATTAATTAAGCCGACCTTACGTGATTTTAGTACAAAAACAATCAGTTATCATATAGGCCAGTAAATGTTGGCTTCCTATAACTTGTAGTGAGAAAGCCCCCCCCCCCCACCTGGACGTTCGACAAGAACATCCAAGAATGGAAGCGAATTTTCCTTCTCACTTTCTATAGTGAACTTTAGAGCCTCATGCAAAGAATTCAACCTATTAAAAAATTTTGACGCTTCACCTTGCGATGGAAAAATAGCAAAAGTGTCATCAACATATCTGAAATAGAGTTAAACAGAACGGATTCATAGTATCCGACAAAAATATCCACTAAACTTGGGGCCAACGGACTCCTCATTGAAACCCCGTCGACCTGACAATACATGATATCACAAAAACTAAACTCCACAGATTTTGTACACATTAAAACGAGTTCAATAAGAATCTCTTTAGAAAACCATGGAGCGGTCAGGCGACCACCATAGATCACTACGGTACATATACATATAGTTTCATCCAACTGTATGTTGGTAAAAAGACTAGAGACATACAAATGAGCACATAAAAGATGTATCCGCATTTTAATCTAACCCACGTAGACATACAATGCGTTGTATATTCGCACACAGGTTGCAAAATTTCCACAAGCAACTGAGCAAAAAATGTTGTGCCGAACCTACCATTGATAAAATAGGTCTCAGTGAAACTCCTTGTTTATGGATTTTAGGGAGACCATACATTCTGGGGCGTTGTGACCCAGAGGGTCTAATCCTGTCATAGACGTCCTTGCAAAAAACATTCTTTTTAAATAGTGCAAGTAGACGTCTTTGCATTTTGGCCTCGTTCCTGCAAGTATTATCTGTCAACTCGACAGGGCCGAGTTTCCGGAATTTCGAAGCATCTATATATATATGCATATAAATCGGACTACGTTGAGAAAATGGCAATTATTCTCAACGATGCTTCGAAATTATATATATATATATATATATATATATATATATATATACATAAACATACATATATATATGTGTGTGCATGTGTGTGTATTTCCCGTACACCTGTATCTCTCTTCTTATGTCCTCCTCTCTCTCTCTCTCTCTCTCTCTCTCTCTCTCTCTCTATCCCTACATATGCTTATATATATGTGTAGGCTGGTGAATATATGCATACGTGTATGTATATACGTACACGTTCATGTATGTTTATATGTGTAGATGGATATGTATATATTCGTATGTATATAAATGTATGTATATGCATATATGTTTATATATGTACATATATGTATAAATTTGTGTATGTATATGTATGTGCATATTAACGTGTAAAATGATTTTAAAAAAGCGTTTTGTATCTGCTTCAAAATACAGTTAAAGTTGGAAGTGACGTTTTCCTTCCCTTTTTTCGAACGAAAATAAAGCCGTTGACTTACAAATGCTTTTACAGTGTCTCTCCTCATAACGTTTTATATCCTTTGGATTTTTGTTCTTTATTGGAATGAATATTGTCGTTGGAATTCCAAATATTAGACAGTTAAATGCGCGTTTCTTTATATTTTATTACAGTTTAATTTGTAATTTTATTTTATATACATATTTGTACTGTGTGCATGTATGTTTTGATTACTTATATGTTTATGCTGGTGCTACCAGATTAGTCCGTCTGAAGATATTGGTTTCCTGAAATGAAATGCACCTAACATTGATGCTTTTTGTTTTTCTACTTCCTTTTGCAAAACTTAATTATGTTCTGCAAAACGAAAAACGAAAACAAAAACCCACCTTTTCCCTCTTTTTCCTTCTTCCCATTTCCTCTTCTTTTTCTATCTCCTGACTGGTTTCCTAACTTAAAATGTACCAAACATTCATAATGTAACCCTTTTTCACCTCTCATTTTGCAAAACTCATTCATGTTCTGCAGGGAAGGGAACAAAAACAATAAAATCTACTATAAAACAACCAAACCAAACACTACAAACTAGCGATTAAAAATACAAAGAGCTTGAAGAATAAAAACGTTCTACAAAATAACTGGATGTAACATGAACACTGTTTTCAAAATAACTGAATTCGGCATTAAAATAACCGGAAAAGGGTTGATATGCCGTAAAACAAAACAACCAAACGTATATTATATACTTGTAAAAAGTTTTAAAAAATTTTCATAATAATAATATTTTGTATTCCTGCTCGCAACCAACAGAAAACGAACAAAGAAAATTTATAAACTTTTCGTATTCATCTTTTATATATATACTAGCTGGCGTTGCACGGGTGTTTGGAAGTGTTTGTTGAGCAAAAAAAAAAAAAATGGTAGTAGGCAGACAGGTTAGAACCCGTACCGCGAAGGAGGAAAAGAACATGAAAAAGAAATAAAACCTAAAAAAAACTGATGTCTTTGCTGCTGCGTCCATCGAAAAACCGTAAGTGACGAACGTAAACGATTAAGGCTAATAAGCCGAAAAAAATAGATAACTTTCGAAAATTTATGCGAAAAAAGCGACCCCTCCTTGTAGAAAATTGTCCCCTTGAAGGTGAAGGATTTAAGGGTTTGGGACAATAAATTAAAATAAAAGTGTATTTAATTTAATGTTACAATTGTTTCAATGTCCAGTTCGACATCGAAACAATTGTAACGTAAAATGAAATACACTTTTTGTTGTCATCAACACCTTGTCTTGAAATCTTGATTTTGCACACACAGTATATTAATGCTCAATTATGAAATGTGATAATTTTGTAGCTTAATCCTTAAGTCAACCATTTTTGGCTTAAAACCTATTGGTATATGAAAATTTCCTGAATTACACGAACTCAGTATATTACATATAAGTCTCTCTTTCTCTCTCTCTCTCTCTCTCTCTCTCTCTCTCTCTCTATATATATATATATATATATATATATATATATATAGTCTTATTTGTAGTATTCCGAATTCTACTGGGTTTATATAATTCAGTAATCGTTCATATATATATATATATATATATATATATATATATATATATATATATTTTGTGTACAGAAAGTTGTTAGTTGAGACAGGTCATTGGTACCGTCGGTTTCAAGCCCGATAATAAGCCCCGTTTAAGGTATCCTTATCGAGCTCTCTTCAGCCAATATTCGTCTATCTTATAACCGGAAGTGTGAAGTATATATACCTCGCGAATCCACGTTCAAATCTCGTTTTGTTTAATCCCCCCCCTTTTTTTTTTTTTTTTTTTTTTTTTTAATCTATCAATATCTAATATATATATATATATATATATATATATATATATATATATATATATATATATATATATATATATATATATATATATCGGGTAATGTAATACCTAATTTTCAACTTTGAATTATTTAAATTTAAGATCTAATTTCGAAAAATTTTTTTTTTTTTTTTTTTTTTTTTATGTGAATCGATTTTAATTTGAACCCCATTTAATTTTAAAATCTCTTTCCTTATGTATAAAAACTTTAAAATCTGTATTGGTATCGGTTAAAAACTTAAAAATTCGTTTAATTATATCGAACATTTAAAAATTTCCAAAAATACGTTTAAAGTTTTAAAAAATATATTTTTAATTATATCGAATCACGTTTAAAAATTTCGAAATACGTTTAAAAATTATTTTTTAAAAACCCAAATCTTTCAAGGTTTGGGGAAGTGAGTATTTATCTATCCTAAGTGATTTCCCTAGTTTATTAACATTATTATATTTTTCTATAGTTTTAAATTCGAAATAGATTATAAATTACATTTATAAAATATAATATATATATATATGACATTAATTAAAAATCTATAATATAATTGCGATTAAAATCCAAGTTTACCGACTAATTATTTATGTATTTACAATTTTTTTTCCTTACATATATATATATATAAAAACAACATCTAAGTGTTGTTCTTTTCATTGATCCAATTTATTAGGAGACCCTTCCTTCTATGTATGCAACTTTTCAAAGCTTCACTCCTCACATTTAAACATTTTACTTTTGGGTCATGAATGGACCGGAGGATGTAGTATTTCTCTGCGTTACAGAGTGAGCATTGACTTAATTCCGGGACGTATGCTGGTCTATGCTCTATTTTTCTCCATTTTATGGAAAAGGGTGTATTTTTTTCTTTAAGCTCCCACACGCGGGTAGCTAATGCTGTATTCATCCTTGTTTTAGCTCTAAAGGAGCTCATATGTGCATAATATCTTTGTTTAAATTGGCCTTTTGTCATACCTATATATATTTCCGGTATATTTGTGGATTGTTCCGTTACTGTGGCCTCATAGACAAGGGATTCAGCTTTACAATTACCCTCCAATGGACAGCTATTTTTGGTCCTGCAAGAGCAGCCTGCGTTATCTATCTTTTTTGGTTCTTTGGATATTATCGACTTTATTGATGGAGCTGTCGAGTAACTAACTTTTACCGTGTTTCTATTAACAAGTTTATGTAGTCTATGTGTTCTTGGAAAATGTTTGTCTAGAAGGCTAAGAAAACAATGCCCTACTCTAGTTTTAGTGTTCAATGAAAACGGAGGTAAGAACCAGATTATTTTCCGTTTCCTCTTTCGTTTTATATTTTCTTTATTCTGGGTTTGTTGAAATTTTATGTTTTCATTGAACCCACTTTGATGCAGTGCGTCATTATAATATGGTGCTGCTTTCTCGAACACTTCAGCGTTCGAAGAAAGCCGTGAAATCCTTTGGCTAATGTTCGCTACCATATTTTTAAACACTGTGGGTGGGTGGCATGAACCCTTATTTATATACATGAGTTTTTCATTTAGTTTGTGAAAGGGTTTGTGTATTTTCTTCTCGAGATCTAGAGTGGCATCTAAAAAATCTACTCTATCTAAATTTGTCTGTATTATTATTTTAAAGCCTAGTTCCTTAAAAAATTCAGTTAGGTCTTTTCTAAGCCTGTCTAGTGCACATCCATTGTAGTCACGCGATAGGCAAAGTCCATCATCTCTATATAATCCAAAAAAGTGATCTGGGAATTTATATTTCATGGTCTCCAGTAGAAAAAGTCCAACCAGATCGCAGATATCAGCACTGTCATACGCCCCCATCGCGACGTCAAAGGGGTCTTCGGGGTTTGATTTTTTGACCCACGTTTTATCGTCAAAAAATAAAAGGGTCTGTCGAGCTTGCATGATTGTTTCCTTATCGAGCTCACTTATCTTTCTATATTTTGATGCGAAGATCAACGATTTTTCTAGGATTTCCTTAGTGATTGAAGGGTAAAAATCGACGATATCCAGTTGTGTAAACTTACATTTGTGTGGTTCAGTTATGTTTTTAAACCAGTCCAGTACCGCGCTAGTGTCTGCCCACAAATTAAGATTTGATTTTCTTTTTATCTCTTTTACTATTTCTCTAAGTATAGACTTGCTAGCTAGACCGATTTCGCTTTTAGCCGGGTTTATTAACCTGCAGGTTGGCCTATTATTAAAATTTTCCTTGTGGTCTTTTAAAGTTATAAACACAAAAAAAAAAAAAAAAGGGGGGGATTAAACAAAACGAGATTTGAACGTGGATTCGCGAGGTATATATACTTCACACTTCCGGTTATAAGATAGACGAATATTGGCTGAAGAGAGCTCGATAAGGATACCTTAAACGGGGCTTATTATCGGGCTTGAAACCGACGGTACCAATGACCTGTCTCAACTAACAACTTTCTGTACACAAAATATAAGTACGCTCTTAAAATTTGGATTTTCCTTTTAATTGAGCACTCTGCTGGATTTCTTTTTCCAAAAAAACTAATCATTATATATATATATATATATAGTCTTATTTGTAGTATTCCGAATTCTACTGGGTTTATATAATTCCGTAATCGTTCATATACCAATAAATTTTAAGCCAAAAAGAGATGACTTAAACTGTAAGCTACAAAATTATCATATTTCAAAATTGAGCATTCATATATTGTTTTAACAAAAAACCAAGACTTCAAAGAATGGGTTGATAGAAAAAAAAGTGTATTTCATCGTTAATTACAATTGTTTCAAGACTATTCGGACAAATCCAAACATTATGTCGTTTGAAAATTTTTACAAGAACAGCCTTTCTTCAGACTTATTGATTAAAAAAAACACTTTAACAATAAAATATTATGGAAACCATTTCCATCATAAAGAAAAGAAAACAAGCGAAAGTATTTTACATATATCGCATCCTTCAAAGTATTTTTTAAAGATGAAATACACTATTTTTTGCTATCACCCCATTCTTTTTAAGTCTTAGTTTTGGCTAAAACAACATATATATATATATATCTATACACATATATACATATATATATATATATATATATATATATATATATATATATATATATACATATTCATGGGAAAATATGTTTATTCAATTATAATTCATCTTTTATTCATAGCAATTCTTTAATTTATGAAGCTCGATGTTACTACAGAGCATATACAAACAAATTGCTAAAGTTCTATATTCAACATTCCATAATATTGACCATAGTACCGTTTATTTATTTATGTTAAAAATGTGAAATCTTGACAGCATCTGTTTGTAACGCAGAATCATTGATGCAATTATTATGTAAATATTTGTATTTTTATCGCATTTAACTCATCAGAAGAAAAAGAACACATCACCTTTAAAAGAAAATAAAGGAATATTGACATGATTACAGAATTGGAACATTGAAAGGAAAGTTATTGTATTTTCTTTTTGTAACGTTATCTTTGAATCAAAAATCGGAAACATCTTGAAATTTGGAATATAGGCCTTTTGTCCTGCACACACACACACACACACACACACACACACACACACACACACACACACACACACACACTCACACATATATATTTGCTTTTTTAGCTTAGTTTAGTTTCGTATATACAAGCATGTATAATACTATATAATTCGTTGATATTATTTTCATAAGTATGCATACAAATATTAGAATTAATAAATTTACTAATTATTAAATAGACCATTTTGGTAGAAGATTAATAAATTAATTAAAATTTTTAGTACGAATAGTTGAGTTTAATGACTTTGTTTGATAAAAATTCAATATGGCGTAATGGAAAAATAAAAGGGTATTTACAGTCTCTCTTCCAATTTTCGGATTTTAATCATGTCAAATCACACTTCAATTCTTTTTGACGGATTGATTGCTGCTATTTCTTCTGATGAGTTAATGGCATAATAGATTCACTGATTGATATAAGAATTAAATGATTGATTTTTCGCTAGAAAACAGATACTGTCAAGAATTATATAAGTCAACTGAATTAAAGGAATAAATTATAAGATGGTCAACATCATGAATTTTGAAATATAACTTCTTGTCATTTATTCTCTCTCGCTCGCTCTCTTTCTCTCTCTCTCTCTCTGTATATATATATATATATATATATATATATATATATATATATGTGTGTGTGTGTGTGTGTGTGTGTGTGTGTGTGTGTGCAGATCATGACGTTGGAAGCTTGGGTTGAGATCTCGATATTTAAAAATAAAATTTTTAAATTTTAACAATATTTATCTCTCGCGGTTGAGGTTGATTGTGGGGTGTATTCCTTGCTAATGGTTTCGGAGATGGCTTCGTGGCCGGGTTCGAATCTCCCGTCCCGCAGTAATCGTGTGACCCTGCACTGATGATTCCCGAAAGGAAGGATGAAACACTGGTGTCTGTAGGTATTTAAAAATTATTTGATCCCTATCTTAGATTTGCATATTTAGAAGTGATATACACATGACCATTAACGTACGAAGCGATGCTCTTTGTGTAAACAAATTGAGCTTAAGTAGTTTGGATAATGTCAAAACATTATATGATTCACTACCCGCATAACAGCAGCCGTATAGTACAACGGGTAGAAGCTCTGACTGTCGTTTTTTGTCATTCGGATTTCGATCCTGGCTTGAGGTAGTTGCTTGCCTAGCCGCACTGATGAACTGTGAAACAGCGAAACAGTACTGTATATGGATGACTATATATATATGTATATATATATATATATATATATATATATATATATATATATATATATAAGTAATAAGATTATATTATTTGGGTTCAGCGTTCGAATAGTTAGACCGGTATTACAGTTATCCATACTGATTTTTATTGACGAACATTAAACTTAAATTTCTACGGAAATTAAAGATGCTTGTTCATTAAAAATATATTTGCTTATTATTGACACATATTATTGACACACACACACACACACACACACACACACACACACACACACACACACACACACACACACACACACATATATATATAGGTATATAAATAAATAACTTATATATATATAGTAGAAATGGTAATTAATAAAAAACCTGAAGAAGGTGCTCAATATTGTTGTAGAGCAAATATGCGTTATATTTTTTTTATTACCGTATTTTTCTGTTAAGTTACATTTTTGTTTCGGCTACACGACCGTTTTTTGGCCGTCATGTAGCTTCCTCAGACTTTTACCCTTTTATATATATATATATATATATATATATATATATATATATATATATATAAAAGTATTGATACATTGTGTTATCAGTTATAGGTTTTGCAAACCAAAAATATGATAGGTATATCCGATTTGAAAATATCGAAAGAAGATTTATATATATATATATATATATATATATATATATATATATATAAGTTTTCTCAACTGCATTGCTATTTAATGACAGAGAAATTTACCTGCATTAATAAAAACTAAATACATATATTAATTTTTATTCTTAAGTATCGAAACATAAATTGTATTCAGTATAATTTTTTGTGTTGTCTTGTAGGAAATATGTTTTTGCTACTAGAACCATTTGTTATACTACCATCGCGGATTTCATCAGATATCGTCCAATGTCCAAAATAATGGCACGATGTTGATGGTCAATCTCTGAGAGATCCATACCTACTGATCCTCTGGGAAGATACAGCCTGGGCAGACATTGGTTTCTGCATATTATTCCGTACAGTTTCAACATTTTCTGCGTTTTACTGTCCAATCTATTTAAGTGCCTTTGTAGTCGGTTAACAATGCTAAAACTGTATGTTATAATAGACATTACTATGTATACACATCTTATATATATAATATCCATAGCCCTTGAGTCCCTGGAGGGGCATAGGCCATCTACAACTTTTTGTAGATTTTTTTGTAGCGAGGAGTTCTTTCTATGGGATCATGGTGCTGGCCCCACGCCCAACCTTCCCAGGAGGTACATACAGCGCTTAGCCTTCCTATTTGACACTGACCAGGCTCAACGTTGCTTAACTTCGGGATCTGGCGAGAACCGGTGTGTCAACGTGATTGTGCCGTACCGTATATATAATATGTGTATGCATAAATAAATTTATATTATGTTTATACATGTTGGCTACATATATGCGTAAATGTTTCTGCTGTGCCTCTTTTCATAGCCGCAAAGACATGAGTCTGTTAATGTGCATTTGTAACTTGTAAATAATACCAAAGTTGTATATTACTGGTAAATTTCAGATACCTTGTTTTTGTAAGATGTGGTTTACAAATTTTTCTTACCCGGCGTATATATGCTCTGCCAATTTTTACTTTCGTTTTTTCATTTTGAGTTGAACCATTCTCTTCTATGCCAAAGTATTTGTATTTTTCCTGTTCTTCTAAGTCTTTCATGTCAATAGATGCTTCAAACTGTATATTCTCCGTTTGTAAACTCTTCCCAACTCTGATGGAACGCTTGTCACATCTGTCGAGGCCAAACTTCATTTCAATACCTTTTAAGAAGTTATATACAACTTGCAAGAGTCGACTGAAGTCTAATGTCAATGTCCAAACTGACATACCTTTTAAGGTCATCCATGAAGAGAAAGTGGTCAACGCTTTTATTTGGGTCTTGTTGGAGAAAATCGAGCTTTTATTATTTTACTTAGTGGACCAATTACCAGATTAAGAAATAAATGCAATAAAATTAATCCTCTAGAAGATTTCGCATCGGATCTTAATCTTAGGAATTGTTATTGTTTCATTTCTATGACTTAATGCGATGATTGTCTAATGACACCAATTTGCTTTTCTACATGAATGACACAAAGTTAAAATATAAGAGCAAAGCTAAATATTTGTCGTAAAACCAACTCCATGTTATTTATAAATCGAAATAGTCAACAAGAAATCATTATATACTTCAGAAAGGTTCACTATCAAATCAATTTTATTTATGATTTACAAGCGCAGTTAAAATTTATCAATTGCTGGACCAGTTCATTTGATGCAATTTAGATAAAGAGGCATCACAATAGTGCATCGGTTGTGATATTCGAAAAACTCATCGAGATGAGGACTTCGAGCTTCGCGGATTTCCTTCTGATGACCCGACATTAACTGGAGACCGAAATAAATTCTTCCATAAGTAAAAAAATTCCTAAGAGACCCTGAATATATATATATATATATATATATATATATATATATATATATATATATATATATATATATATATATATAAAGAGAGAGAGAGAGAGAAAGAGAGAAAGAGAGAAAGAATAAATGATAAAAAAGTTATATTCCAAAATTCATGATATTGACCCTCTTATAATTTATTCTTTTTATTCAGCTGACTTATACAATTCTTGACAGTATCTGTTTCGTAGCGCAAAATCAATCAATTACTATATCAATATTTTGCACTACGAAACAGATACTGTCAAGAATTGTATAAGTCAACAGAATTAAAGGAATAAATTATAAGATGGTCAACCTCATGAATTTTGGAATATAACATTTTTTCATTTATTTACTATATTTCTCTGTAATTACATTGAGCTTCTTATATAAGGATTGATATATAATAAAAATATATTTCTACAGAAATATATACATATATATACATATATCTACATTATATATATATATGTATATATAAATTATATATATATATGTATATATACACATTATATATATATGTATATATACATTATATAAATGTGTATATATACATTATATATACATTATATATACACATTATATATATACATTATATATATATACATATACATTATATATATACATACATTATATATATATATATATATATATATATATGAGCAAACAGTTAATAAAATATGTTAAAAAACACTTTGAAATTAGTTAAAACATAGTTAATCTGAAAAGGAAATACTAGATAAATGGATAGTCCTTAATCCGCGGAGTTTCGAAGAAATACTTTCCTTCTCATCATTTCTTGAAGTTTTACATTTGGATTTTACCATCACTGGATTTTTTATCATCCACCAAACTATCGATTCATGTGTAATCACCTTTTTCTTCACCATATTCCCTCTGCTTCATTTTTTTTTTTGTTTTCAAGTAAGATCTTTGACTTGTTGATTCATCTAATACTTCTGCATTCAAAATCCGATCCCGCATTTTTTTAATTCCTACCCTATGATGAGAAGGAAAGAATTTCTTCGAAATTCCGCGAATTAAGGACTATCCATTTATCTAGTGTTTCCTTTTCAGATTAAATATGTGTTTAACTCATTTCAAAGTGTTTTCTAATATATTTTATTAACTGTTTGCTCATATTATAAGCTCTATTTTCTATTTGGTTTTTATCGAGCTTTTAAATCTGGCTGAGTGTTTGGTGGGGGGCAGTCACCCTTTATATACATAATTACTTTTTTTGGAAACAGAAATGCATCAAAATACTCAATTATAACGAAAATCCGAAAATAAGAGCCTATTTATATTTTGTGTACAGAAAGTTTTTAGATGAGACACGTCATTGGTACCGTCGGTTTCAAACCCGATAATTAGGACCGTTTTAGATACCCATATAAAGCTCTCTTGATCTTATATGACTTGTCTCATCTAAAAACTTTCTGTACACAATATATATATATATATATATATATATATATATATTTATTTAATTAATTGTACAGAAGTTTTTTCCCCGGACAGAAACAGCATGGCTGACGAGAGCCGAACATCTTTTACGTGTTATCATTAACTGGTTCCATTTATGTTGGGCTTGAAACCGACGGTACCAATGTTTTTCTGAACTTCTGTACACTTAAATAAATAAATATTAAGCTCTTATATCGAAAAATCTTTTCTTTGTAATCGAGCACTTTGTTGGAATTCTTCTCCCCCCCCCAACACAGTAAACAAACATATATATATATATATATATATATATATATATATATATATATATATATATATATATATATATGTGTGTGTGTGTGTGTGTGTGTGTGTGTGTGTGTGTGTGAATGAAACAGCTGTAATGGAAAAAATCCTGGAAATAAACAAAGATTCTAAAAAAGAAAACGTGAGTGTTTGAATTTCAACAAATTTTTACACTATATATATATATATATATATATATATATATATATATATATATATATATATATATATATATATATATACTAGCAAAAGTATCCGTCGTTGACTGGGTTCAAAAACAGCCTACATAAAATGGACTCTGATTTATTAAAGTACTATAGGCTATGAAAACGAACGGTTGTAAAGAGATAGCTTCGAATTCGGGGGGTATCAAAACCAAAGCAAAATATGATGAAAGTAAAAATAAAATAGATAAACCCCAGAATTTATTATACCATACCTGTTCACACTGAAACACTTATCACAATATTCTGTGGATCTATATTAAAAAACCTTGTTAAACTTTGTGACATATTTCCATTCTATGGAGATCAGGGGCGAACGAACACCCCATAATTTTATTATACCTTATTTCTTCAAACTGAAACATAATTATCAAAGTATACTTACGCCGATAGATATTTTTTTTTTTATTACATTTTCACCCCAAACAAGGCACATTGCCACTTTGGTGTAGGGGGCTACTATCAGGGGAAACATCTACTGGGGTACTATGTAGGGATTGGGGCAGCGAGAAGTTGGTTCACGTTGCACTTGAACTTATGCATGTCAGTACAGTTGGGGAAGCAGTGACCTGGAATGGAATTCCAAAGTCTAGCTGTTCTGGGGAAGAAACTACTGGAGTAGAAAGATCTTTTACATCTAGGGATCTCTACAGTGTGGGGGTGGGATTTTGCAGCTTGTTGGGTCTGTCGAGGGTGTTCACGTCGTGGGGGCACAAGTGCTTGCAGTTCTTCAGAGCATTCACCATTATAATACTTGTAGAACAGGCAGAGGGATGCAACGTTTCGACGATGGGACAGAGGCTGAAGTTTAGATGCCAGTTCAGGGCCTATCAGATTTGCGACTCTCTTTTGAATCCTGTCAAGGAGCGAGAGACTAGTAGCCCATCGCTCCTTGATATGAAAAGTCTTTATTAAAGTTTGTGCCTATTTCCATTCTATGGAGGCCAGGCGCGAACGCAGACACCACAATTGTATTATACCATCCCTATTTAAGTTAAAACATACTTATCAAAGTATTCTTATGTACATCTATATCAAAAACACTTGTAAACGTTTTTTTTTAATTTTTAAATGTTTTATTTCCATACTTTGTGGACCAGGCGCGAACGCAGACCCAACAATTTTAATGAACCACCGTTCTGCCAGATCAAACATATCCATTCCTGTGTCTCGATACATCTTCTATCATTATATGTAATCAGTTTTTTTAAATAGTCAACCATATAGGAGCCTATTCGTGACCAGACACACACACACACACATTCAGCCTATATATATATATATATATATATATATATATATAATGTATATATACAAATCACAAGGATAAATCGTTTTATTCAACCAACAATATCTGTTGTCCGTGAAAAATATATTGGATTACGCACGTGTCATCGTTTCTGAATCAACAGAGCTTTTCCTCAACATCATAAAACCCCGATTAAAGTATGTTTATTAAATAGCACTTCGAAAGTATCATTTATTTTGCCAATTCATAAAAACATCCGATAACATCTTCACTAATGTTTCTCCTGAATCATTATAGCCTTTTTTCTTTTCTTACGACATCAAACCTTTTTCATCCCGGTAACGGACCATTAGGTTTGATTGGACCCTGATTTGCGTCTCTGCATCATTTTGTTCGATATAGTGTGATCAAATGATTTGTATTTCATCCGTATTGATTTGCTTTTATTTTGATTTGAGATATTTGATTCTTCTTCGTCTATAAATACACTAGCATGTTGTACGGCGTTGCCTAGTCGTAAAATACATTTAAAAATGATATTTTAATTAATGCATATTTAGTATTTATTATCATAGAACAAATTCTATGTTGATTATTATATTGAACCCAACACATATAGTAATGATATCAAAAGTAGAAAAATAATGACTTCGATGCTATCATCTGGAATCGAAGCCAAAAATGTAAGCGCTTCAGCCTTCATCGTTTCTTAACGCTTCGACTACCGTCGTTAACGTTTCAGCTATCGGCGGATAAAAAACAAAGCTAGGAATCAAGCGACTTAAGCAGCCATTTCTCTCATGCTAAAATCCAAATTGAAAGTGAGCACAAATACCCTACATATCAAGTTTCAAGTCTGTAGACCAAATATTTGGAGAGAAGTTTGGTAGAGACTTTTCGCACACTCACCGACAAGGTTACTTTTGTATAAATATATACTAGCACATGTACCCGGCGTTGCCCGGTATAAAACGTAACGTTAAATTCCTTTAAAAAATGAAGTAAAAAGAAAAAAAAAACCGGAAAGAAACAGACATGTGTATGCGGGTATTATATTTCTTTTAAGCAGTTCACTTCTTTTAAGTAAAAATAGAAATAAATAAATACTCGAGCAAAGATCGGAATCAAAACCTAAAGACAGTGAATCAAGTCCGATAACTATTAGGCCAGTTTGGCACGATTTTAAAAAATGTCTTCAAACTTACTTATTCTTAACATAAGGAAGCTGTCATGTGAACGATCTGCAGTCGACAAACAGATAAAAATCTAATGACCCCAAGAATTTGTTTTTGCATTTTGATTCTTTAGCAGCCCCCTTTTCCGGATAAAAATCGAGTAAAAAGTTTTGCACGTGTCTGAATACCTTATATACAGAATTTCAAATTTGTAGATGAGCATTCTGTTGAGTATATAGGTTGCGTTTTGTCCTCACATACACAAACACATACAAACACATACAAACACATACAAACACATTCCCACTTATATATACATACATACATACATATATATATATATATATATATATATATATATATATAGTAATTTATAAAATATATATGACGATTAAGCTACACTGAATATTCTGCGTTTCATCCACTATAGGATTCGCCAGGCTTATGCGCGAATTCTGTGGTTGCTTCTTGTTTTTATATATCATATATAAAAACAAGAAGTAACCACAGAATTCACGCATAAGCCTGACGAATCCTATAGTGGATGAAACGCAGAATATTCACTGTAGCTTAATCGCCATATATATTTTATAAATTACTAACTAGCTCTACCTACGTATTGAGCACTTTTGAAGTAAATACTTAAAGTTTACGCATAAATATATACTTTCGTATATTAAATTTATGTGAGTAAATGAAGTAGTTATATATATATATATATATATATATATATATATATATATATATTTACATAGGCATAACCACTTATCAAGGCCAGAGACCACTCGAGGATAAGGGTTAAGCATCCAGTGAATGTCTGACTACATTTGAAGCGTCTCAGACTAGACAATGTTATATTTGTGATCCTGTGGTTGAGGATCGCGTTTTACTTGTCATCTACCACAACTATGGACAACAGTCAGTGGGAGCAAGTTGGGTTACATAATAAAGAGAAAGACAATTTGGCTAGGTAGAGTCAAATATCGATTTGTCAGCTTAAATCCAAATTTACAAAATCTCAAAAAGACAACTTTATATCTTAGGCATTGGTAAAGTTATTAAACGGGTTTACATTTATACGAGATATGTCTCACCATTCGGCTATCGGCAAAGGTGGAACAGTTATTAAACTGGTCACGTGTATACTGATACGATAAATAACCAACAATATTAGTGTGTAAGTAATTTGAACGCAAGATATATAAATTTGTTTTTTTTGTGTATTAATGTTCATATTTAAAATTCTTTTTTCTATTTATTTAAAAAGAAAATACAACTTTGTTATATATGGATCGTGGAATTGCAATCATCTGTAAAAGATGTAGCTAATTTGCATCTTCTTTTAGACATTCATTTTAATTAATTCCGTATAAGATTTTTACAGTTTTCATATGGGATGATTATCTTTAGTTAACTCTTACGTGTAATTATATTCATGCAGATATTCTGATTTATACTTGCGTAATATTTGCGTAAAAAGGTTATAATAAATACAGACATCTTTCTATATATATTTATGTATGCGTATATATATATATATATATATATATATATTTATGCATGCGTATATATATATATATATTTATCCATCGTATATATATATATTTATGTATCGTGTATATAGGTGTAAAACAAATTTTGCTTATCAAACTTCTCAGTCAGTTTTTGGTCTACAGTCATTAAACTTAATATACAGGGTATTCCAATCCATGCAAAACTTCATATTTGAGTTTTAACCAGTTAAAATCGGAGCAAAAGTGTGAAAATTAAACAAATGGAATTTGCCAGGTGAAGATCGAACGACGGCATTACGAATATGCACGCGTAATGTAATAGCTATTCGTTCATGTTTTAATTTTTAGCCTTGCAGCAAGCATGTCTTCATAACTCAGGCATTAACGTCAAAGGAAAATTAAATCTTAAGCTTAATGTTTTGGTTTCGATTCTCGGTGGTGGCACAAAAGTCGTTTTTAAATTTTTTAAAATCATTACTATATATTGGGTTCCATATAATCTCCCGCATAATATTTTGATTGCAGAAATTCCCATCTGGACCAAATTACCGTAAGTTTGCAACAACATTTGCCACATACAAATTCATTATGTCTAAAATATTAACCACTATCTTATGTAAATTTAGAACGACATTTTAGATCCATTCAGTCGCTATAAAAAATCCTACACTGCATCCTAGGAGCAACATCATCACAATCGCAACATCTTTAGACGAAGTAGTTCCTATTTTTCCCTTTAAATCTAAAGTCCTGACACTGCCCCCAGTTATCATCGAGAAAAATATACACATTATAACTATATTGTCCTGGCAACCTTCGTAACTGGATCATACACTCATAGACATACAATTATCTTCCCATTTCCCGATTCGAAAATAATCATTTCTCCCATCTAAAATTCCGGTAATTCTCATTGACGGAGAACTGAAAAATGGATTATTCCGAAACACATACCATATTACAAAAACGAAGCAATCGTTTTATAATTTTTTAAAGCAAATACAAAAGTATTAACCGTTCATAATCAGAAAATTACGTATCACCACGCATCTACCCCCTACAAACAAACAATCCTTGAAACAAAAGAACATAACATTTACGGAGAGCATTGTTTCTTTTTCGATATGGATTCTCAATATCGAAACGACAACGATGATATTCTTTTGTTTTTTTACTTTGTTTTACAACCTGGCGTTTCCTTTTTTTTCTTATATTTTTCTATACCTATGCACGCATTAACGCTGCACAGATATCCCCCAAACATTAATATTCAAGCATACCATTATTATGTTTTCGATTTAGGCATTAATCGCTTAGAATTAAGTTGACGCCCCGATATTTTATGCAGGTGTTTGATTATGGACCAATTATAGACTTTTTTTTTAAATGACAACCTTTTTGTCCATTCTTAACATGGGGATGTTTCGGGTGACCATTCCGAAAGCCGTTCTTAACATGAGGAGGTTGGGGTGCACATTCAAAAAGACATACTTAACATGAGAAGATTGGGGATGTCCATTCCGAAAGCCGGACTTAACATGAGAAGGTTGGACAACAACAACAACAACAACAACAACAACAACAGCAGCAGCAGTAACAACAATAGCAGAAGCAAATACCGCACTTTATTTTTTACGAGGGAGGGGTTATGTTTGATTATAGAAGAATTGTTTTTGTCTTTTTTTAAGATAAATTTTTACCTTAGATCCACCTCCACACTTTTTTTTTAAATGACGACTTTTATATGTTTTCCACTGATTAAGAATACATCAATTACATTTGTCGGACACAAGTAGTTTTCGCGATATAAAGCCCTGTATTCTGCACTTTAAATTACTAACAACAACAACAACAACAACAACAACAACAACAACAACAACAGCAGCAGCAGCAGCAGCAGCAACAACAACAACTGTACTTTAATTTTCTCGGGTGGAGGTATGCTTTCACCGGGCAACGGTTGTTAACGGGTTCTGCTAGTATAATAATAAGTACGAAATCGGCATTAATCAAAATATCATACTTAAGCGTATTTTACGACCGGGCAATGACAGGCTGCCTGATAGTATATATATATATATATATATATATATATATATATATATATATATATATATTACATGGGGGGTCACCGCTTATCAAGGCCCAGAGGCCACTCGAGGATAAGGGTTAATAAGTATACATCAGTCATTGTGATTTTAGCGTAGTAAACATTAGTGGGAATTTTGTAACTTGGATTACTTAGGGGGACGGTTCCATAAGAACTTGTTCACGTTGGACTTGAAGACAATCAGATTATAGTCAGCTGGAAAGCAGGCAAACGGAATAGAATTCCACAGGCGAGCAGTTCTAAGAAAGAAGCCCTGTTCATGGAATCTATGTTTAGGTGTAGGCACGGATAAAGAGTGTGGGTAATTGTTGATAGTGGTTCTGGCAAGACGAGCGTTTTTCGTGAAAGTCTGGCGAGGGGGGACCAGAGATCGAAGTTCAGATGAGCACCTGCCATGAAAATAACAATAAAGCAAAGACAGGCTCGCTACGTCTCTTCTGTGGGAAAGGGGTTGCAGAGGAGAGAAAAGGGCACGAAGTCTATTTTGAACTCCGTCAAGACAGGATGAGCTGCTTCTAGCAGCTCCTGCCCATATGTGGCAACAGTACTCCGTCGTTGGCCGAACCTGGCTTTTATATAGGTAGAGAATCGCATAAGGAGTGAGATATCTACTGGAGCGGTAGAAGGATCCCACCATCTTTCCAGCGACTTTGGCAATTGATTTGATATACGTGTTCCATTTCAGATCGGGAGTAAAGATCAAGCCCAGAAACTTGTCAAAACATGAAGCCTCCCCAAGATGAGAGCCATTCATTTCGATTGATAGACGCTGGGCAGCAGAGCGTTGATGATGTAAAGGTAGAAGCTTGGTTTTAGATGCATTAAAAGTAACCAGCCACTTCTTTCCCCATTATACCACGTGCTCAAGATCAGCGGACAGAGAGTCAGAGAGAACTTGGTCGTTTACGGTCTTCGAAGTGCTTCCATAGATAGTTGTGTCGTCAGCATAAATGTCTACGAATGAACTAAGGATGTGATCTAGAAGATCATTGATGTAGATCAGCAAGAGAGTTGCACCCAGGATGGACCCCTGAGGTACTCCAGCATTAATACTGAGAGCCCCTGATTTCTGCCCATCAACCACTACTCTTAAGAACATATCAGAGAGAAATGATTTAATAGTTAAACATTGCCATGTACTCAAACGTTTCTATCTTCAATTCTATGCAATTATGCACATATATGGATGAATAGAATGAAGCATAAAAGTTAAATAAAAATAATAAGATACTATATAGATGAATAATTAGTTAATGGACGTTCGTTTTGCAAAGGAATATGCAAATTAGTAAGCGTTTATGTAGTCGCTGGGATATACAAGACTGGATATATTAAGAAGTTCGTTTTCATAAATTTTGAATGGAAAAAGTAGATCTGGCTTCCGGGCTAAGATCACAGTGTCGTATCTGTTTTGATTCTACATTTCAATTAATTTGTCCTTAGTCAATGTAGGGGAAGCTCTTCTATACTCATGCAATTTTTATTTTGGCCTACTGTCAGAGTGCCCCTATTTTGGGAGTCAGGTTTTCCCCACAGTAAACACAACTTTGTGTCTTATTTTGCTTTCGTGGGGAAGCAATTTAGTAGCAATAGTAAATGTAGGCTTTAAATAGCACTGCCAAAACGAGAGAAAAATAACTTTATACGTATATATAAATAATTATCATTAGTTTCGTCGACCAAAATATTGTGAAAACACGTAGGATGAGAACAGTAGTTGTAAAAATAATTTATATATCTATAAGAGTGAGAATTTGTGTGAGGACACTACTCAACCTATACACTCCACGAATTTTTTCATCTACAGACTTGAAATTTGGTATGTTGGTATTCAGACATGTGAAAACATTTAATCGGTTTTCATCCATAGGAAAGGACTAATAAGGGGTAAAAATTGAGAAATTGGAACTTGGGGGAAGGATCATCGATTTTTTTTTCTTTTGCCCAACTGTTTCACGACTGCGCATGAGCAGTCGTGAAACATGACAGCTTCATTATGTGAAGAATAAGTAGGTTTGAAAAACGCTTTTCAAAGATTGTGTCAATCTGGCCTAATGGTTGTCGTACTTGATTCACTGTCCTAAGGTTTTCGTTTTGATCTCAGCTCGAGTATTATAATTTTTTTTTCTAAAACTGAACTCGCATACACATGTCTCATTTTATTTTAATTTTGTTTCATTTCATTTTTTAAAAGCAATTTAACATTACGTTTAATACTTGCAGTATTTCTGTTTTTGATAAATAAGAATTCTGCATTTATTAAAATATAATATTATGCGTATTTTACGACCGGGCAACTCCGGGAGACCCGTGGAAACCTCTATTTATTTTTAATGAAACGTTAAATTTTCACGGGTGCAGCTCGTTTTCGGATTACGATAAAGTGATATAAGCGAGATGGTACTTTTCTTTAGCCTCGTGTTTTTTTTTTCGCCTGGCCTAACTTAAACATTGCCAACATTTTTTAATTGTCTTGAGAAAGAAAGTGGGGAAAAAGTTCCAGAAATACCGATTTGAAACCCATAAAATAGAGCAAACAAAATCAGTTGTTTGTTGGCAAATGGCCAACACTTATTTATATACTTGATTATGGCAGTAAAAACTAAATCGACTTACTCAAATGTAGAGAATCATTCTAAAAAGTAGATAAATTTTTTCTTAGAGTAAAATGAAATTTATTTTCACAAAGTTTTGCCCATAAATCTAATTCTACGTTGTTCAGGTCTGCTGGATAAGAAGTGACTGTCATATCTACCCGGCGTTGTCAGGAATTAATTTTAATTTCAGTTTTGTTTCGCTATTTTCTTTAAGAGTAAGGTAGACGAAGCTCTGGCTTCTTTCGTCTTATCTTCTTATATCAAGAAGTTTCATGCCTTGTCTGGAGTAATTTCTATGAAATATAGACATTTACTTACATTAACAATAAATAGTTACGGTTCATGAAAAGATTGTTTGATTAATAATATCGTAATAATTAGATTATTTTTTTTTTCAATTCTATTTTTTTTTAAATGATTAAAAAGATGGGGTTCGGAGAAACAGTTTTAGAAATAAATCAAGACATAAAATACATAAACATATTCAGGAAATATTTTTTAAATGGAAATGTGTAAAAATAGTGTAATGTTTTTCTTTTTATTGCGAAAATAATTTTTTAAAATGAGGTTTGGGAGAACCAGTTTTACAAAAAAGCAAACCTAATGAACAAACATGTTCAGGTAATTTTTTTTCATTTAGGTCCGTGTAGCTCTAAAACGTCAGTAATATGGCCTCCTGTTTGAAAAGTTTTAAGACCCCTAATCTAATCCAAATTGCTAACGATTCCACTCGCGTTCCTGATGCTGATGGTCAATTTGCAAGTCTTCTACATCTTTTTCCTGATATCTTGCTCTGAACTGTACTCATTCTGCATTTTTTTCTTCACTGAGGTCATCCGATCACTCGTTTGTCTGAATTAAAACCAACGCAAAGTCTAACAAGCGTCCCCTCCATTGTAACGTGTATCGCTACGCGATGGCTTACTGTCAGTATAAACTGTTAATACCCTCCAAAATCTTGCGACAGAAATCAAATAAACAATCGTGGTAGACCCCTAAATATACCACTGCCTTTCACACCACGTTGATACACTGGTTCCAATTAGATCACCAAAGGTAAGCAACGTTAAGCCTGGTCAGTATTGGTGACAATTTGGAAAAACCAGGTGCTGTATGTGCTCTCCGCTTATCTCGACATTGTTTCCAGTCGTCTAGCACTTCTCCTTGCCACTGGAGTCAAGAAATGCCGATTCAGGAGAGGTGAGGTTTTGAATTGCGAAACCTATGACTCACAATTACACGCATAACTATCCTTACAAGGAGTATCCATTGTCTCTTGAACTGAACGGAGACATCGATTCACACACATCACTATTTTAATTGCTTACAACTAAATAGATGTTCAAAAACTAAAACCACTTTTAGGACTGACAGCAACCACTGCATAAGAGTTATAGAAAAACGTGAAAGGCTCTTTTACTCTGAGTGTCAAATCTAAAGTAGCTGAGCAGAGGCTTGGTTCCCACAATTTTTAGTGCAAAGCAAATAGGGGTTTGAACAGATGCGTATCCTCCATCCCAATCATCATCAATGAACCTGAGGTGATTATGAATTTCCTGCTAGGGCTGAGAGTACGATAAGTGACACGCATATGTATGTCAGAAAAGTTGCCAGGCTTATCACGAAGAGTTGCTTTCAGGAAAGCAACTCTTCCCGACAACAGTCAAATTTATAAAAGAATGGCAGATGTGTATAGTGCATGATGTATTTGAGAAAAACATTTACTGGTGGCTCATTTGAAGAAGAATTAAAAATCTTTCAATTTTATCTGAACCTTATAAGGTATCCGAATGCTGCAAGACTAGTGTGAATGATTTTTGTTGTTTCGGTTGGAAAGTGTTTGCGCAGCGTCTTAAATAGTTCAGTCATCGGGTCGCTTCTTTTCTTCTATTGTTTGGCCCATTCAAAGTATTTCGGTATGGATCAAAGTTGAGCTGAATGTGAAGTGTTCGTGAATAACGAATCACAGAATCTGTTTTTTCTGTCTTGAACAAAACGTGTTTTCAAAGACGGAGACATTTAAAATATGGAGGGAGGAGGAAAAATTGTGTTATTTGAAATGGGAGTTGTTTTTATTGCTAAAGTCACGTTCTTTATTGCATATTTTCGTTTGTGCACGACGATGTAAAGCTATTTGCTATTTAACTTTGATTTTTCTAGAGATTTTAGTTCTATTTGAAAGGGAACCCCTTCTCTTATATATATATATATATATATATATATATATATATATATATATATATATATATATATATATATATATATATATTGTTTTAACAAAAAACAAGACTTCAAAGAATGGTTTGATAGCAACAAATAGTGTATTTCATCGTTAGTTACAATTGTTTAAAGACTATTCGGACGAATTCAAACATAACATTGTAACTAACAATGAAATACACTATTTGTTGCTATCAACCCATTCTTTGAAGTCTTGGTTTTTGTTAAAACAATATATGAATGCTCAATTTTGAAATATGATAATTTTGTAGCTTACAGTTTAAGTCATCTCTTTTTGGCTTAAAATTTATTAGTATATTAACGATTACTGAATTTTATAAACCCAGTAAAATTCGGAATACTACAAATAAGACTATACATATATATATATATATATATATATATATATATATATATATAAATAAAAATTAAAAAAATAAAAATTACAATAAGTTTACCAAGATAATCAAAATGGTAAACTTAAAATATATTATAAATATTAAAGAGTTATATTTACAAGTAAAATAAACTCAGCCAAATGTAAAAGCTCAATAAAATCGAAAAGGAAATAGAGCTTATAATATGAACAAATGATTAATAAAACATGTTAAAAGACATCTTGAAAAAGAGTTAAAAACATATTTAATTTTAAAAAAGGAAGCACGAGATAAGTGGATAGTCCTTAATCCGCGGAGTTTCGAAGAAATACTCTCCTTCTCATCAGAGGGCAGGAATTAGCGAAATGCAGGATCGGATTTTGCATATAAAAGTATTTAATGAAACTACAAGTAAGTCACAGATCTTACTTGGTTAAAAAAAAGGGTGAGGTAAGGGGAACAGGAGGCAAAAGAAAAAAGATAAAAAGATTTCACATGAATGGATAGTCCGGTGAAGGGTAAAAATCCAAAAATGGTAAATCCAAAACGGTCGAATTTAAAATTTTAATCCAATGGGTAAATTCCAAATGGTCCAAAATAATCCAAAAGGCAGAGTTCCTTGGAAAAAAGCGCAAATGGAATGAATTCCAAATCATTAAAAGAAAAGCACTGGAGATAAAATTTAAAACACGTCTGTCAAGGCTGGATGAATCAAAGAAATTTAGGTTAAAAAAAAACCCCGAAAAGCGGTGAAAGTTTAAATGTGAAAAGGAAGGTCAAACTGACCCAGACAAAAAGCGCGAAAGTTAGCGTTAATAATTAGGTTAGCTTAGATATGCATGTGAAAGTCCCAGAATTAAATTAAACAAACTGATCAGAAGAACAAATAAATGGCCAAGTTTAAGAAATGGGGCGTCTGTTATATATATAATATATATATATATATATATATATATATATATATATATATATATATATATATATTTGGGAAGGCGAGGCTCTGTATGTATATACTTGGAAGGTTGGGCATGGGGCCAGCACCCTCACCCTGTAAAAAGAACTCGCTACAAAAACATCTACAAAAAAGTTGTAGATGGCGTATGTCCCTCCAGGGGCTCAAGGGATATGGATGGATGGAAAAGTACTATACTGCAAAGAACATCATGTTTAAACGGTTTCAATGTAGAGATGATTGGTGAGTCATACTGATTTATGTCTGCGAAAACATACTTTACACTCAAAGAATAATAATAATAATAATAATAATAATAATAAGAAGAAGAAGACCCCCCCTCGACGAAAATGCCCCCGAAAAAACCGACAAGCAGCAAAGTCCCACCCCTACACAGTTGAGATCCCTAGATGTAAGAAAGCCTTTTACTCTAATAGCTTCTTCCATAAAACTGCAGGACTTTGGAATTCTCTTCCGGTTTCCTGCTTTCCCAACTGTACTGGCATGTAGAAGTTCAAGTGTCATGTGAACAGACATGTTGCTCCTAAACTCCCTACATAGTACCCCTAGAATTTAGGTCCCTTATAGTAGCTCTCTACATTAAAGTAGCAATGTATTTTTTTTTTCAATTTTCACTTCAAACAAGGCACAGTGCCACTTTGAAGCAGGGGGCTACTATTAGGGACTTAATTAGCGGAGTATTATGAAGGGAGATGAGTAGAAAGATGCTTGTTCACATTACACTTGAACTTCTGCATATCATTGCAGTTGGGAAAGCAGAATCCCGGAAGGGAGTTCCAAAGACCCGCAGTTCTGGGGAAGAAACTATTGGAGTAAAAGGCTTTCTTGCACCTAGGGATCTCTACTGTAAAGGGATGAGACTTAGTAGCTTGTCGGGTTTGTCGGGGGTAGTTACGTCGGGGAGGTACAAGTGTTTGCAGTTCGTCAGAGCATTCACCATTAAAGTATTTGTAGAACAGGCAGAGGGATGCAACATCTCGTCGATGGGACAGAGGCTGAAGCCTAGATGACAGTTCAGGACCTATCAGGTTGGCGACTCTCTTTTGAACCCTGTTCAGGAGCGAGAGACAAGAAGCAGATGCACCAGCCCAGATGTGACAACAATACTCCATACATGGGCGAATGGTTGCCTTATAGAGGTATAGGATACTGTCAGGCGTAAGTAGTTTTCTAGCACGATAGAGAGAGCCAACCTTCCTTGCAGCAGCCTTGGCAATGCTCTCAATGTATCTATTCCAGTTCATATTCCCTGTAAACGTTAGGCCGAGGAGTTTAAAAGAAGTACTTTCAGGCAATGTGTTCTTGGCCATTGCTATTGGTGGTAGAGAAGGTTTCTTGTAGTTATTGAAGGAAACAAGCTTAGTCTTAGCAGCATTGAATGTGACCAACCATTTTTGTCCCCATTCCACTACGGATTGGAGGTCATCCTCTAGAGTTTCTGCCATTTCCTTGGATATGTGTTCATTTGTTTTCCCCTCATATCTGTTATAGAGAGTGGTGTCATCGGCAAATATACCCATATGCCTTGTTTGAGGTGAAAATGTAATAAAAAAAGAAGAAAAAAAGAAGAAGAAGAAGAAGAAGAAAAAGAAGTAAAATGGGGTTTAAAGATTAAGTGCAAAATATACCCTTAATTTCAGTTTCTTTGAAGTATTTTAACTCTCTATGACCTGAATTATTATGTAGATTGTAAAAAATACATTTATTGTTAATTTTATTTAGTTTTAAGGGTAATGATACTATGATTGTCTTCAAATTGAAAAATCTATGAAGTTTAATAGTTAATCTACCACTGTGAATTTTTGCATTTTATAAACTTACCTTGATCTACAGTGCTTGAAAAAATGTGTGTTTTTTTACATGCAGGTCATCACTTATCAAGGCCCGGAAGCCACTCGGGGATAAGGTTTATGATAGCAAACGAAATACTCCACTCTTTGAGATGAATAGCGACATACTGAATGTAAGCAATGGATAGTTGCAATCTGGAAGTATCTGGCATCCACCCAGATACTTAACTAATACGTTCAAGGCGTGTTTGAATCAATTCCCACTTTATTTATGCCGTTATATTAATTTATTTACGACTGAATAAATTAGTTCAACCTGGTCATAAATGGTGAAAAGCTTTTAGGATTAAAAAATTCAGATGTATCATATTTGCATGGAATTTGATCCATTGTCATTAAATGTTAATTAAACAAATGTTTATGAATTTAAATTTTTCCCCATTTAAGCTTAAGACCCCCCTTCCTTTCACACGCACATAACATTAGTAAGACTCAGTTGCTCTGCTTTAACAATTACAAGAAGCCTCTCCAACCACCCATATCCATGACAAAAAACATCCTATCTAAGAATTCTTCATTCAAACTTGCCAGCTTAACATTTACGGGTAATATGAACTGGAACAAATATATTGAGGACATTGCGAAGGTTGCTGCAAAGAAGTTGGCTCCCTCTATCGTGCTAGAAGACCACTCTCACCTGAAAGTATCTTGTATATCTCCAAAACCACCATCCGTCCATGCATAGAGTGTTGTGTCCACATCTGGGCTGGTGCATCTACCACTAGTCTCTACCTTGGATAGAGTCCAAAATGTTTTTAATTTATTTGGTCCAACTTTGTCAACTTAGCTCCAACCACTGTCCCATCGCCGCAATGTTGCATCTTTGTGTCTGTTTTACAAGTATTTTAATAGAATGTGTATAAAGAATGCTGTAAATAAACAAAAGGTATAAATTAACTCTAACTTGAAAATTCAATTAAAAAGTAAATAACACGGTTCGTATACTGCAGAAGTGCTAAACTATGCTTAAGAATCTACATTTACAAATGAAATGGTTCAACCACATACAACATCGATGTTGTATTGATTATTTAACACATTTCGATATCTTAGACAGTATGGAGCGTGATAGATCCAAATCGTGGCTCGGGTGCGTGAAAAATAATAAATCTGGCTGATGATCGTTATTATCACAAGTACTCGCCTGAGCTTCAATCTATGGTTCATCTCTCCTAAACCAGCAAACACTCGTTTAGCTACAACCATTATTAACAATTTCCCAAACTCTCTCTGCACAAATCTAAACAAAAATTTCACGAGCAAGACTTCTTTTCTAGAACAGCCCACCTGTGGAACTCTATTCCGCGGGCCTGCTTTTCAGCTAACTACAACATGATATCTTCAAGGCCAAAGTAAACAAATTCTTGTTGTGACGTCCTCATAAATAATCAAATTCTACTCAATTTCTCCCACTAAAGCTCACTTTGCTGTTTTCTCAGTAATCACCGTACGCTCATTGACCTATATCCTCCATTGGCCTTTGGGCCTTGATAAGTGGTGACTCCTTTGTATATAAAACTGAGAATTAAGATTTCTATCCAGTTATGACTGAAAGAACTAGAGCATGTTACCCTTGTTGATTTAATAAAAGGTTTAATTTCTAGCATTCCGAGTAGACAAGATGTACCTATAGAAGGTCGGAAGTTATATCGGTCGAAACATGGTGAGAATAACACTGAAGACATGAACAGTAGTCCGAAGAATCTAAATATGACGAGTATTCTTCTGGTTTTATATAAAATATTTCGGGTATTTGAACGTGTTTTATTTTTATTCTCAAATTGAAATCTAATTAGATTTGCTCACGAGTTGTGCGTATTTCTCCTGATCTCAATTTTGTTTTGCTTTTTACAAGAAAAAAAAAGAAAGAAAAAAAAAAGACGGGATATATAAATAAAAGACCCATTAATATGATTGGATGGCTCGGTTTGTTTTGTAAAAAGAAAATTGGCGTCTAATATTGCAAAAATGTCAGGCGCCTCATCTATATACACAAACAGTTATCGACTCAATACAAAGGTCCGCCAGGGACCGGCATGCTGGGAAAATATATAAAGACATTATAACTATATTCGTCGTTGAAAGCAGAAAAACTAAAGTTGAAAAATGTAGTATATAAATATATAAAAGGTCTTTGTGAATCCAACAATAATTGATGTATATTAGGGACCGTGTGTACAAAATGGAAGAAAGGTCAAAGTTCAAGAATGAACTGATCGAGCACAACAATTGGATGTAATAAATAATTCTCTTTAAAACACAATAATAAACATTTTTGTCAAATATTCGATAATTTTGAAAAGTGGCGGAATAGGAGGAAGGTGTTAAATTAACCACGATTAGAGTTAATAAAAAAAAAGAAAAATTCGAAGGCTGTAATATCGTTACAATTGGTTGCAATCGTTTCACGATAAGTTGACGTGTTTATTCTGGCGTTATGAACCACCATTTTTATTTATAATAAATTTAGTTTTCTCAGCGAATATTCCATTAACCGTTTTTTTTTACGTATTTTCTCTAACTATTTATGCGTATATTTAGCTTTCTCTTTTCTCTCTCTTTCGCTATCTTTCTTCCTATCCCCCTCCTTCCTTCTCTATCTCTTTTTCTCTATCTTTCCCGATCTCTATTCTTTTATCTCTCTTTCCCTCTCCCTCTTTTCTCTCTTTCCTTCGATTTCTCTCTATCTTTCTCGCTCTTTCTCTCTATCCCTTCGTCTCCACTCCGGACGTCCGTTCTACATTACAACTATCCTTCATCACTGGCAAAAATGCATTGAGAATGCTGATGACTATGTGGAAAAAATAAATTCTGGAGCAGAAAACGTCGCTCGTGGTTATAGTATAACTCCCACATCAATAACTCTTCAACCTTTTTTAGTAAAAAAAAACCCCAAAAAACAAAACAAAAACAGAATGCATTACTTTTGAAACGACTCTTGTAAAACCATTAGAATAGAATTTGTTTTAAAAAAAAGGGTAATATTTTAGTTTGTATTTTATATGATAAAAACGTATGATCAGAATATATAAGATTGATCCATTTCTTAACATTATAACTAATATTTATGATTGATATATTTTTTAATAAAAAATTAATATATATGATCAATTCATTTTTAAATATCGTAACTAGTATTTATAAGATTGATTCATTTTAAAATATAAAAACTAATATATAATTGATCCATTTAGAAAAAATAATTATTATATTTGATTGATTTATTTTTAAATATCATAACTAATATATATATATATATATATATATATATATATATATATATATATATATATGATTGATTGACTTTTAAATATAATAACGAATATTAGTCCTCGCGCGAAAGCGCAGGACACAAAATGTTTTTAATAATAATAATAATAGAATAACAATAATAACAAAGTCTTTCGCTAGCGAGGACTACTACTGAGCGTAGCCAGTTATACACTCCTTTTGAAATTTTCATCTCTATTTTTCTCGTTATCTACTGAATATTTTTAATGAAACCTATATGAAATATGTTCCTTATTAAATTGTAAAGATTTTCTATTCTGAAAGAAGTTTTAAAAAATTAATCTAAAAAAGTTATTTTAAAGTGTTTGTTAAAAAATTCAGATTTTCTTATTATTCAGACATGTATGACAAAGAGGGAGTTGCAAAAAAGAGTTGTGGTATGAGGAGAATTACGAACTTAAACAGAGAGAATATTCAGACCTGTAATAATACAAAGAGGGGGTTGCAAAAATGAGATGTGGTGTGAGGAGAAATACAATCTGAAATAGAGAGGCGGAGAGTTTTTATAAATACATACAAAAGCACATCCATCTTTTTTTTAAAATCCAAATTAATAAATTAAATAAAATATAATCTTAAAAAGATACGATACAATTTAGACAAGCATTTCATCCAAGGCATGAAAATTGTTAAATAAAATGTTTTTACTATAGGCTTTAAAAATAAAGGCACAAGATTCAATTTGAAATTTATTTATCTTCAAAGTGCACTTTTATACATTTTACAAAGTAAGGTATTAAATTTTTATACCTTACTTTGTAAAATGTATAAAAGTGCACTTTGAAGATCAATAAATTTCAAATTGAATCTTGTGCCTTTATTTTTAAAGCCTATAGTAAAAACATTTTGTTTAACAATTTTCATGCCTTGGATGAAATGCTTTTCTAACTTGTATATGTATATGATGGATTTCTTTTAAATATAATATCTAATATATACAAGATTTATTGATGTTTGTATATAATAACTAATATATACAAGATTGATTAATTTTTAAATATAATAACTAATACATACAAGATTGATTGATTTTTAAATATAATAACTAATATATATGATTGATTAATATTTTAATAAAACAAATAATACATATGATTTATACATTTTTTAATATAACTAATATATATATATGTGATTGATTATTTTTTTAATAAAATAATTAATATATATGAGTGATTCATTTTTTTATATAATACCTAATATATAAAAGATTCATCCATTTTTAAATAGAATAAATAATATGTATATTTGATATTTTTTTAATATAACCACTAATATATATGATTGATACATTTTTAATATAATAACTATTATATATAATATATTTATTTAAGATATAATAACTAATATATACATAAATTTTTTTTCTATAAAATAAGTAATATTTATGATTGAATAATTGTATATATAATAACTAAAATAAATTACTTATTCATTTTTATATAATATTTTATATATAGAATTTATTAAGTTTTTTTTTTAATTAAATATCAAATATATATATAATTGATTAATGTTTTAATATCATATATATATATATATATATATATATATATATATATATATATATATATATATATATGATTGTTTATTTAACAGAACAACTAATATTCAGGATGAATTCATTTTTTAGAAAAAACGACTATATAGGATAGATTAATTATTTTATAGAATAGCTGATATATATGATTTAATAATTTGTAAATAGAAAAACAAATAAACATACGATTGATACATTTCTTAATATAATAACTAATATATATATATATAATGTATCTATTTTAAATATAACTAATATACATAATTATTTCAATTTTTTAATGATTGCTTCACGAGGTTATAGAATTACTTATATCGGTTCATTTTATTAATATAATAACTAATATATATGATTAATTCATTTTGTAATATAATACAAATATATATGATTGATTAATTTTTAATATAATAACTAACTATAATAATATATACGAGATTGGTTTATTTTTAATCGATTCTATAATATAAATGATTGATTATTTTTATTATATAATAATACCTAATATATATGAGATTGGTTCATTTTTTATAGACTTACTAATTTATGTGATTGAATCATTTCTTAATAGAATAAATATTATATGTGGAATTGATTAATTTTTTTAATAGAATAACTAATGTTTATGATTGATTTATTAATTATAGAAAAAATATTATGTATGGAATTGATTAATTTTTAAATATAATAACATGTTTTTTTACATCAATGCCCAGATGCTACTCGAGGATAAGGGTTAATGAGTGTACAGTATCAATTGGACAATATAGTAATCGCTAGTAAAGGAAATTCGGTAAATTTGTTAACGTAAGTGGAATGGCTCATCAAAAAATTGTTGGATTAAAAGACAACCATATTGTAGTCAGCTGGAAAGCAGGACAATGGAAGACAGTTCCACATGTGTGCAGTATTTTCAATCGCTAGTTTGTAGTGTTTGGTTTGGTTGTTTTAGAGTGAAGTTTACGTTTAGGTTTAGACACAGATAAAGAATGGGGGAATTATTGATAGTGTTTTCAGCTAGACGAGTGTTTCTTGTGAAAGTTTGGTGAGGGGGGGCAATTAAAATAATGATAAAGCAAAATCAAACTTGCAATATCTCTTCTGTGAGAAAGAGGTTGCAGGGAAGAGAAAGAGACATCTCCTACGAGGCTACGAAGTCTATTTGAACACACATATTTAGGCGTTATGATAAAATGTTACGTTTCTTCTGAGGAGCGACATGATCACAATCTCGCCATGTTTAGAGAAAGTAGTTCCTATTTTACTCTCTACCGATTTTGTACTCTCACCGCCCCCCCTTGACACCGGCACCATTTCTACATATTCCTACTCTGCTAGGTTTTATTCACTCTTAACTGCCTATTCGACACATACACATACCATCACTTATACATATTCCTGTTTCCAGACAATAATTTTCCTCTTACCAAAATCCGCCATACCTGATTAGCTTCTTGGTAGGCATTCTCATATTCGGACATTCGCTTCTTCCGCTATTAAACGAACGGCTCGATACTTATAAATACGCTGCCATTTTGTTTACATATCCATTCGTTTCTTTAAAACCTTCTGCACTAGATTTATTATTTTTTAGCTACATTAACTTTGCATTTCTGGTCTTTCCCGATATTTCATTAAACCATTAAATATTCTATTATATTTATTAATCCACTACGCGAAACGGCTTCTTCTTTCACTCATTCCCGTCATTAGTCGCCCCCCCCCTCTCTCTCTCTCACTCTCTCCCTTTTCGTTTTTTTTTTTTTTTTTTACACAGTGATCACCACTTATCAAGGCCCGGAAGCCACTCAGGGATAAGGGTTATTGCAAATACATTACGTTATTGTGGAGATTTGATGAAGTGTTTACTTAGGGGGGCGGTTCATTAGGAATTTGTTAACGTTGGACTTGAAATAATCCAAGTTGTAGTCCGGTGGGAAGCAGGCAGACGGAACAGAGTTTATTACCTGCATCGTACGACGCTGCGTCCGTTTGCTCATTCTCCTAGCAATTTGCTTTCTTCACGTTCCCCTTTCCTTTTAGTAGATTAATCTACTAGCATATTGCAGTCTGTTTGTATCACGTGACAGGGGAATAGTGGGGGGGGGGAAATGTCGTGAAAAACAACTATAACTGATGCGTTTTACAGTCTGCTATTATCTAAATAACTAAACTGTTTTCTTTATTTATTTACTTATACCTAAGAGTTTTCCCGTAAATTTCCGCTATTTGCGTTAAGGAAACATAAAATTTGCCATACTAATTCCTTCTTATGAAAAACATACATTTTCTCTTTTTCTTTGGTTTTGTTTTTTGTTTGGTGTTGTTTTCCAGTTAAACATTATCAGCAACAGAAAATCGACATTTTGCTATTGTTATTTAACAAAATATTACATTATTTTGGTGGGGGGTAATGAGGGGGGGGGTCCGTTTCTTTTTATAACTTATGTTGATAGAAAATTACCTGATACATTTTCTGGATACAACAGATTTCATTTTTTTATTTTTTTTAGAAGGTGGTCACCACCTATCAAGGCCCGGAAGCCACTCATGGATAAGGGTTATTGTAAGCACAGTACGTTAGTGTGGATATTTTAGAGTGTCTACTTAAGGGGGTAGTTTATCAGGAATTTGTTTACGTTGGACTTGAAGACATCCAAGTTGTAGTCAGGAGGGAAGCAGGCAGACGGAACAGAGTTCCACAGGCGTGCAGTTCTAAGAAAGAAGCTTTGTTCATGGAATCTACGTTTTGATTTAGGCATAGATTTGATTGATTGATTCATTTTTTTAAGTGAAAAACTATTATATATGATTGATAAATATTTTCAATAGAATAACTATTATATATGATTGATACATATTTTTAATAGAATAACTATTATATATGATTGATATAAATTTTTAAAAGGATAAGTATTATGTATGATTGATTCATTTTTAAATAGAATATCTTTTATATAAGATTGAGCCATTTTTAATAAAATAACTAATATATCTGTGTCTACTTAAGGGGGCGGTTCATCAGGAATTTGTTTACGTTGGACTTGAAGACATCCAAGTTGTAGTCAGGAGGGAAGCAGGCAGACGGAACAGAGTTCCACAGGCGTGCGGTTCTAAGGAAGAAGTTTTGTTTATGGAATCTACGTTTTGATTTAGGCAATGCTTACTTTCTTAAGTGGTCTTATGATTTTGACCAGGACTGTATATATGGTTTATTCGTTTTTAATAGAAAAAATAATAAATATTTGATTGATACATTTTAAAATATTATAACTAATATATAGGATTCATTCGGTTTTTGATATAATAAATAATATGTATGATTGATTAATTTTTTAAAATATTAACCAATATATATAAGATTAATTTATTTTTTAATAGAAAAACTAATATATATGATTGATTCATTTTTAATAGAATAACTAATATATATATGGTTGATCTAATTAAAAAAATAATAGCTAATATATATAATTGATTTTGAATATTATAACAAATATATATATGCGCATGTCGGCTATTTTGAGGCTTCTATATTGTATTCGGCCAGGAAGCAGACCAGTGGAACAGTGTTTCACATGCAGATAGTTCAAGAAAGAAGGTTTGTTCATGGAATCTGCGTTTAGATTTAGGCGCAGACAGAGAGTGCGGGAAATTGTTGATAGTGGTTGTAGCTAGACGAGTGTTTAGTGAAAGTTTGGCGAGGTGTCCAGAGATTGGAGCTCAGACAAGTATTTGCCATGAAAATAACGATAGAGCAGAGACAGGCATTCAATGTCTCTTCTGTGGGAAAGGGTTTACAGGAAAGAGAAAATGGCATCGTTTATTAGGTTTCGAAGTCGGTTTTCTCGGCCTTCGGGTCGGGATCAAAGTGTAGCATCTGTTCTGCAGATGCTACACTTAAGATAATTTGTACCAGTCAATGGAGGGGAAACCCTCTATACTGGGGCAATTATTATTTTTGGTAACCAGAGTGCCCTCTTTTTGCCTACTTTTAGGGGAGCTGGTTTTTACCCCCACATTAAAAACGGCCTTGTGCCTAATTTGCTTTGGTGGGGAAGCAAATAAATACATTAAACTCTTGAAAGGCAAGATAGGAAAGGCTGAGCAGCTTCTGCCCAGATGTGTTTTCACTTTGTAAAGTAAAAGTGTGATAGAGAAATGAAAACACTACGAAAGAAAAACAGAAAATATCAACTTCGTCACTTTCTAAAAATGTTAGCATTTATCTACTGTTATGTACTAGCAGGGAGATCCCACGTTGCCCGGGATTGAATAATGATCAACGAATGTTTCGCACTTCCATATTTTTATTGTCATCGAAATCGGAGAAAACCCCCATTTATTAATCGAACCGATTGATTACCTGCTCTAGTTGGGTACCCATCGTGGTGCACCAGAAGGAAGCTTCACATGCCTTCCCGCAGTGACTTAGTCCACAATACATTGCACTGTAGAGAATCTGCTGTTTATTTTATAAAGTTACTTTTATATATAACTAATGAGGGGCACCCGGCGTTGCCCGAGTGTTTGGAGGTTGTGTGGTTTTGGGTAAATTAAAACCCCGGGGAGGGGGGGGTAAAATAAAAAAAATGTTTTGGTAGGTATGAGGATCGAACCCGAATCCTTGAGGCAAAGTTGTAAATTAAAGTGTGAAAAAAAAACGTGCGAGGTTAACCATTGCGCCACCGCGAGATGCTAACGGAAAGACGTTTGAATTTATTTAATTACTTGGATTTGACAGATGCTCGTTTTAATGACTTAATGAGGTCAACTTTTGACTGTGGGGTAGCATTTCATTTAGTGCGGGAATGCTTTTTTTTCCCCAAGACATTGGGGGTAGGGGAAAACATTATAGAAAAGGCCTAACTTACATGCGGCGAGCGAAAACTGTTGAATAGTTATCTTCCCGAAGTCGAGCAAATTAAATAGACAGGCGAGCTCCGTGGTTAACTCTGAGATATTACGATTTACATGTGATATAAAAAAAAATTAAAAAGTTGTTAGGCGACCGACCGCTTCTCTGAAAAAAAGCCTTTTGTAGACATACAGAAAAAGCGAACACACATACACACATACATACATTTTCGCTTTTACATTTATAGATGGCTTGAATTAAGGTGTAAAATTCAAAAGCCAAGTATCAGTTGTGCTTTAAACAGAAACGTTCATTTCGAACACGCCCCTGTCATATTAAAGAACATGCTGCTGATTTTATATATCGCGCCTTTCAGCTAACAAAAAATCCTAACTGCACCTGTGATATTAAACAGTGTAACATGTACTTGCAATAACCCTTATCCCTGAGTGGCTTCCGGGCCTTGATAAGTGGTGATCACTGTGTAAAAAAAAATGTTAACTTTGGTCAAAATCGCTTGTTCCTTCTCTCATCGGATTATGTCGATTATTGATTATCGATATTTATCGAGGACATTCCGATACCAAACCTATCTAAGAACACTATCAGTCACATAAAATACCTTCGTGTGAAATATAATAAAAATATAATAGGGCCGTGTTTTTTTTTTTATTTCACATGAATGCATTTAATGTGTCTGGGAATGTTCTTATGTAAGTTTTCTATCGGAATGTCTCTGATAAGTATTAAAAATCGATAACTGAAAAATCCGATTAAAGAAAGAGCAGTCCGATTTTGAACAAGTTAACACTTTTATACAACCTAACATCATTAGTAGATTTGAGAAGATTCATCACCGCACAAGTAGAAAAGCCAAACTGTAGATATTTTTTATAAGACAGGGGGGAGTTCAAAATAAATGTTTCTTTTTAGAGCACTATTAAACCATGATACTTGACATGATACTTTATATTAAACTATGATTCAAGTGATTATGTAAAAAATAGTCCATTATATCAACAGTTAGTTCTTTGATAAGACAGAGGCGCGTTTGAAATGAATATTTCTGATTAAAGCAGAATTGAACCATGATATTTGACTGTTGCATTTTAAACTTTAAGTGAAGCCATTATTTACAGATAATTTATAAACATTAGATTCTCTACAGTGCACTACGGACTGCAATGTATTGTGGACTATTTATTAATAATGTCGCAGTTGAGAGAGACGTTGAATCTCTACGGTTCCAGATGAACATTGTCTGAAGATAGCGGTTTCAATCCTACCCAAAGCCGGCTGAGGCTTACTTGGCCAAAACGTGGTGAGACAAAAACAACTATGGATGGCAGTAATTGCTGATGATGCAGTTAGGAGATTCAGAGTTCCTATCCCGTTGCGGTTACCACTTGACGAAGGCCAGAGGAATAATCGGCCGGAACGTCGTGAAACAACAACTAAAAAGATGAGGATAATAGTCCGCAATAAAATAAATTAATAAATAACTCATCTCAATAATGAATTCCAATTAAATAATATATATATATATATATATATATATATATATATATACTATTCTGTACGGACCCGACCATGGAAGATCAGATAATAAATAAACGACAAAAAAATCCAACCTTAATCGCCCTTCGGGGTCCGTGGCGCTGTGAATAGAGACGTTGAACCTCTACAGTTCCAGGTGAGCATTGTCTGAAGATAGCGGTTTCAATCCTACCCAAACCCGGCCAGAAACATGGTGAGACAACAGCTATAGAAGGTAGTATATGCTAAGGATGCAGTTAGGAGATTCAGAGTTTCTAGCCCGTCGCGGTTATCACCTGACGAGGGCCAGGGGAATAATTGGCCGAAACGTCATGGAACAACTAAAATGATGAGGATAATAGTCCGATATAAATAAACCAATGTTCTTAGATACGTTTTGTACAGTAAATCATCCAATAAGTCTCGAAAATAGAAAAAAATCCGATCCTAAAAATAGTTTTCCTTTCTTATAGATAAAAAAGAAGAATCTTTACAGGTGGATATTTTACATTACACCGGCCAAGGGAGATAATAAGATCTTAGTAAATCATTTCTTATTAAAAAAAAAAAAGATTTATTGACATCTGGAAATATAGTTCAGTAGTAGAGCATTCGACTACAGATCGAATGACCTCCTGTTCAAGCCCAGGTATTCCTCATCATTTTATTAAAAATTTTTCTTATTAATGAGTTCAATTTAGGATAAAAAGAAGAGTTACTATTTGAAATCGTCGCAAATCATTTCTTCATTTGCATATTTTTAATCTAAACATAAATCAGAAGTGACTTCTATTCATCGTCAAACTTAAATATCAGCTGACGTGATATTGTAAACAAACACAGCCGGAATTTGATGAAAGCCATTACCATTAATATTTTTTAATTTTTTGCAAATTAGTCCACAGGGCAAATTATTCCTCGTAATATATAAAATTGAATAGACGATTGATTCTATAATAATACATACGCAATCTGCATAAATTAAAATATCATTTTTAAACATATTGTACGACTGGGCAATGCCGGCTAACGGGTTCTGCTAGTATATAATAATCAATAGAGAATTGATTCTATAATAATACATACGCAATCTGCATAAATTAAAATATCATTTTTAAACATATTGTACGACCGGGCAATGCCGGCTAACGGGTTCTGCTAGTATATAATAATCAATAGAGAATTGATTCTATAATAATACATACGCAATCTGCATAAATTAAAATATCATTTTTAAACGTATTGTACGACCGGGCAATGCCGGCTAACGGGTCCTGCTAGTATATAATAATCAATAGAGAATTGATTCTATAATAATACATACGCAATCTGCATAAATTAAAATATCATTTTTAAACATATTGTACGACTGGGCAATGCCGGCTAACGGGTTCTGCTAGTATATAATAATCAATAGAGAATTGATTCTATAATAATACATACGCAATCTGCATAAATTAAAATATCATTTTTAAACATATTGTACGACCGGGCAATGCCGGCTAACGGGTTCTGCTAGTATATAATAATCAATAGAGAATTGATTCTATAATAATACATACGCAATCTGCATAAATTAAAATATCATTTTTAAACGTATTGTACGACCGGGCAATGCCGGCTAACGGGTCCTGCTAGTATATAATAATCAATAGAGAATTGATTCTATAATAATACATACGCAATCTGCATAAATTAAAATATCATTTTTAAACGTATTGTACGACCGGGCAATGCCGGCTAACGGGTCCTGCTAGTATATAATAATCAATAGAGAATTGATTCTATAATAATAAATACGCAATCTGCATAAATTAAAATATCATTTTTAAACATATTGTACGACCGGGCAATGCTGGCTAACGGGTTCTGCTAGTATATAATAATCAATAGAGAATTGATTCTATAATAATACATACGCAATCTGCATAAATTAAAATATCATTTTTAAACGTATTGTACGACCGGGCAATGCCGGCTAACGGGTCCTGCTAGTATATAATAATCAATAGAGAATTGATTCTATAATAATAAATAAGCAATCTGCATAAATTAAAATATCATTTTTAAACATATTGTACGACCGGGCAATGCCGGCTAACGGGTTCTGCTAGTATATAATAATCAATAGAGAATTGATTCTATAATAATACATACGCAATCTGCATAAATTAAAATATCATTTTTAAACATATTGTACGACCGGGCAATGCCGGCTAACGGGTTCTGCTAGTATATAATAATCAATAGAGAATTGATTCTATAATAATACATACGCAATCTGCATAAATTAAAATATCATTTTTAAACATATTGTACGACCGGGCAATGCCGGCTAACGGGTTCTGCTAGTATATAATAATCAATAGAGAATTGATTCTATAATAATACATACGCAATCTGCATAAATTAAAATATCATTTTTAAACGTATTGTACGACCGGGCAATGCCGGCTAACGGGTCCTGCTAGTATATAATAATCAATAGAGAATTGATTCTATAATAATACATACGCAATCTGCATAAATTAAAATATCATTTTTAAACGTATTGTACGACCGGGCAATGCCGGCTAACGGGTCCTGCTAGTATATAATAATCAATAGAGAATTGATTCTATAATAATAAATACGCAATCTGCATAAATTAAAATATCATTTTTAAACATATTGTACGACCGGGCAATGCCGGCTAACGGGTTCTGCTAGTATATAATAATCAATAGAGAATTGATTCTATAATAATACATACGCAATCTGCATAAATTAAAATATCATTTTTAAACGTATTGTACGACCGGGCAATGCCGGCTAACGGGTCCTGCTAGTATATAATAATCAATAGAGAATTGATTCTATAATAATACATACGCAATCTGCATAAATTAAAATATCATTTTTAAACGTATTGTACGACCGGGCAATGCCGGCTAACGGGTCCTGCTAGTATATAATAATCAATAGAGGATTGATTCTATAATAATACATACGCAATCTGCATAAATTAAAATAATCATGTTTAAAATTTATTTTAAAACCTTTTTAAAAAATCATGTTTAAGCATATTGTACGATTGGGCAACGCCGGGTATTCAGCTAGTAATTTAATAAAATCAACAGCAGGTTCTCAACAGTGCAATGCATACCACAATACACGGTAGACTAAGTTATTGCTGGGTGTCATGTAAACTTCTTCCCAGTTTATCACGGTGGGTTCCCGACTAGAGCAGATAGTTGGTATGCTTGATGAAGGAGAGATTTCACCGATGTCGATAACAATAAACGTATTGTAACTGTAGAATATTTGTTGATTCTTATTGATTCTTGTTGAATCACGGGCAACGTCGGGTTTCTCTGCTAGTTTGTAATATATTTAAATTTTGTTAAATTTCAAATCAGAAGCAAAAATTCAATTCCAAATAATAAAAATTTCTATTCTAAAAATAAGTTTGACTTTGCTGTTTTTGTTTTACTTTTATTAAAAACAAACAAGCCATGTTGACACCTCAATGGAACGGGCTACTATTTAGAAACATAGGTGCTATATAGTGGGTTGAGCAGCTAGATGTCTGTTAAAATTACGTTTAAGTTTCTACATATTAGTACAGCCAGAGACTCAGGAAACAGGGAGGAAATTCCAAAGTAGAATTTTGAGGGAATGAATTATTAGATGTATAAAAATATTTTCAAAATAAAAAAAATAAAATTACGAATTATAAAAAAGTTAAATTTTATTATTTTTCAATAATTAGACACATTCTTGGAACAAACAATTGCCCCGCATCACTAAGAACACCCGGATTTAACTTAATTAAAGGATTGTTTGGAGAAAGAACGTTTCTCAATTTCCGATTTCAGAAACGGCAGCCACGATGAAGTGGATATTTTCTATTTCCCCCAATTGAGAAAGTATGTCTTATTTAAAGCCTTTATTAGTTGTAGCTTTCTCTTTCTCTATTACTTTATTAGTTGTAGCTTTCTCTTTCTCTATTACTTTATTAGTTGTAGCTTTCTCTTTCTCTATTACTTTATTAGTTGTAGCTTTCTCTTTCTCTATTACTTTATTAGTTGTAGCTTTCTCTTTCTCTATTACTTTATTAGTTGTAGCTTTCTCTTTCTCTATTACTTTATTAGTTGTAGCTTTCTCTTTCTCTATTACTTTATTAGTTGTAGCTTTCTCTTTCTCTATTACTTTATTAGTTGTAGCTTTCTCTTTCTCTATTACTTTATTAGTTGTAGCTTTCTCTTTCTCTATTACTTTATTAGTTGTAGCTTTCTCTTTCTCTATTACTTTATTAGTTGTAGCTTTCTCTTTCTCTATTACTTTATTAGTTGTAGCTTTCTCTTTCTCTATTACTTTATTAGTTGTAGCTTTCTCTTTCTCTATTACTTTATTAGTTGTAGCTTTCTCTTTCTCTATTACTTTATTAGTTGTAGCTTTCTCTTTCTCTATTACTTTATTAGTTGTAGCTTTCTCTTTCTCTATTACTTTATTAGTTGTAGCTTTCTCTTTCTCTATTACTTTATTAGTTGTAGCTTTCTCTTTCTCTATTACTTTATTAGTTGTAGCTTTCTCTTTCTCTATTACTTTATTAGTTGTAGCTTTCTCTTTCTCTATTACTTTATTAGTTGTAGCTTTCTCTTTCTCTATTACTTTATTAGTTGTAGCTTTCTCTTTCTCTATTACTTTATTAGTTGTAGCTTTCTCTTTCTCTATTACTTTATTAGTTGTAGCTTTCTCTTTCTCTATTACTTTATTAGTTGTAGCTTTCTCTTTCTCTATTACTTTATTAGTTGTAGCTTTCTCTTTCTCTATTACTTTATTAGTTGTAGCTTTCTCTTTCTCTATTACTTTATTAGTTGTAGCTTTCTCTTTCTCTATTACTTTATTAGTTGTAGCTTTCTCTTTCTCTATTACTTTATTAGTTGTAGCTTTCTCTTTCTCTATTACTTTATTAGTTGTAGCTTTCTCTTTCTCTATTACTTTATTAGTTGTAGCTTTCTCTTTCTCTATTACTTTATTAGTTGTAGCTTTCTCTTTCTCTATTACTTTATTAGTTGTAGCTTTCTCTTTCTCTATTACTTTATTAGTTGTAGCTTTCTCTTTCTCTATTACTTTATTAGTTGTAGCTTTCTCTTTCTCTATTACTTTATTAGTTGTAGCTTTCTCTTTCTCTATTACTTTATTAGTTGTAGCTTTCTCTTTCTCTATTACTTTATTAGTTGTAGCTTTCTCTTTCTCTATTACTTTATTAGTTGTAGTTTTCTCTTTCTCTATTACTTTATTAGTTGTAGCTTTCTCTTTCTCTATTACTCAGTTAAAATACGGCATATCACGTTTGACACACCGGTTCCCTGCAGATCACTGAAGTTAAGCAACAATGAGCCTGGTCAGTACCAGATGGGTGACTATTTGGAACTTCCAGGTCCTGTATGTGCTCTCCGCTTATCTCGGCATTGTTTCTAGTCGTCATAGACTTCCTGCCACTGGACAAGCAATACCGATTCAGGAGAGATGTGGTTGGTGATTGCGCAACCCTTGTCACACAGTTATACACGCAGCTGCCCCTACACAGGGTATCGATTCATTACTCGGTTTAACGTAGAATTAATTTAGTTTTTCGTTTTCATTATTGTAGGCATGTTAGCTTCCGGTGCCATTTTTATTGTTCGTTTCATTTGTATTTTATTTTTCATTTTAGTTTCATTATATAAAAAAGGCAATGATAATTTTGTTAAATTTGTATTTAAAAAAAAAACTACTAAAACATTTTTAAAATATTCTCAAAATAAAAAAATCCAAGAAACATTGGTTTAATTATTTGTTAAAAATATTTTTTTAAAAATCCAATAATTAAAAAAAAATGATTTGGTAATTTATTTACGATATTTTCAAAATGGAAAAATAAAATTTTCAAATATAAAAGCCAACTTGATTTGACTGTTTGTTAATCTGAAAAAAACTGTTAAAAACTATTTTTTAAAACCCCACCAAAATATCCGGACTAAAATATAATGAGGTGTTGTTTTTGGATAAACACCGTTTCTCAATTTCCCATTTTGGAAACTGCGGCCAGGATAAAATAGATATTTTATTATTTTCCGAATTATTAACGTATGTAAAGTATTTTTTTAAAGATCTTGAGATTTTAATTTTAATTTTTATATTTGTATATTAGTCGGTTAGCGTTGAATAACGATAATTGTTTTTTAGTCTTTGTTTCTGTCAACTTTCGTTGACATCTGTTTGAAAGTAGCGACCGTTTATTTTTTGTTCTTTCAATATCCAAGGTAACAATTAAAAAATGGCCGAATACTTCCATGATTGTTTTTTTATATACATATGACGCATTTGTCCGACTAATCCTGTATGGAAACGCGTTAAACTCTTTTCCCCCCCTTTTTTTGCTTTAGAAATACATTGCAATGACGCAGTCATCGCTGAAACATGTCAAACTAAAGGTTCAACAGCAATAAAGAAAATAGAATGTGACTTACATTTGATGAACAGGAAAATATTTATGCGCAAAAACAAACAAACAAAAGAAGCCGTTAACACAAAATGCAAATGACGCTAAAATAAACTGATTTACAAAAAGATAAATCCATAACTCACGAACGAAACACAACAAAACAAAGATTTGTGACGTAACAGATAAAATGTTATGTGTGAGTAGTTCTTAATGAGAGTAATTCGTGGATCGAAAGTTCAATTCTTAGCAAAGCTACATTAAGAAGACAATAATGAATTATTTGAGACTTCTATCCGGTCAAGACTGATAAAACAAAAGCAAACTACCCCTATGAATTAAATAAAGGCTTCCATTTGTAATTCAGTAAATATTGGCTTCCGGGCCTTGATAAATGGTGATCACTGTGTAAAAAAAAAAAAAGAAAAAAAAGGAAGTGTTGTGTTTTGGGGGTGGGAGTTGTTGATATGATCGTGTATATACAGTACTGAAAACGTAAATAAATATGCGTGTGTATATACGTAGTGGCACTACTAAATGTCTGTGTGTTCTTATCAGTAACGGACCATATGTATGTATGTTGTGTAACAGACTGTTGTCCTCGCCTATATGTCTATTTTAGCAGTCCGTAATTCATCAAGTGTTAATACGTGCGTGTCAGAACAAATACCATAACATATACATAACATATACCATAACGACATACCTATTCTGCTAATGTTTCTTCTGTCAGGTTCGTCAACCGTCCTTCGGGGAGCTGGAATCTGTTTAAATGAACACTTCAATACAGGACTAAAGACATATATTGGTATATATATATATATATATATATATATATATATATATATATATATATATATATATATATATATATATATATATATTATTCCTTAATTGGAATTCATTTTTTTTTTTTTAGATGAGCATTATATGTTAATTTTATTTTTATTTCGGACTATTAGTCTCATCTTTATTAGTTGTTGTTTTTGGATCTTTTGATAAAAGTTGTTGTTTTTGGATCTTTTTGATAAAATTATTTTTGGATTTTTTTAAAAGTTGTTGTTTTTGGATCTTTTTGATAAAATTGTTTTAGGATTTTTTTAAAAGTTGTTGTTTTTGGATCTTTTTGATAAAATTGTTTTTGGATTTTTTGATAAAAAAATGAATTCCAATTAAGGAATATATATATATATATATATATATATATATATATATATATATCAGTACGGACCCGACTATGGAAAGATCAGATAATAAATAAACGTGGATTTATAAGATCAGAGAATCCAACCTTGATCGCCCTTCGGGGCCTGTGGCGCAGTTGATAGAGACGTTGAATCTCTACGGTTCCACATGAACATTGTCTGAAGATAGCGGTTTCAATCCCACCCAAAGCGTGCCAGAGGTAATTGGTCAAAAATGTGGTGAGACGACAACAACTACGGATGGCAGTGATGGCTGAGAATGCAGTTAGGAGATTCGAAGTTCCTATCCGTCGCGGTTACCACCTGACGAAGGCCAGAGGAAGTTGGCCGAAACGTTGTGAACTAATAAAAAAAAGATCCAAAAACAACAACTAATAAAGATGAGACTAATAGTCCGAAATAAAAATAAAATTAAGGACTAAAGACGATGTGAGATTTTATGTATTTTATTCACTCCTAAGTATCCGTCATAGCAGAGGAGTGCTCAAAGATCTTTGGCTTCAGGGGGTTGTTCTGTCTCCATTCCGAAACCCTCTCTCCCTCATAGGTAGACCCGTTTTCAGCCCACCTGTCTTCTTGGTGTCTCAAACCCAACTGTTAACTAAGCTTGCGCAAACAGAAACACGTCACTTCCAGTCTCGTTCACATATTCCGGTGCAAACCTGACCGGTCACAGTTTGAAATGTCAAAACTTGACTTCAAACCTCTGTCGTCCATTCATTACTAGATAGATAAATAATTATATATATATATATATATGTATATATATAGAGAGAGATAGATAGATAGATAGATAGATAGAAAGATACAGAGATAATTAGATAGACACATAGATAAATAGAGAGATAACAGATAATTTACTGCCTTTTCCTTCCCTCCTTTTTTACAAAATGTATGGCGAAAACATATATTTTCTATTTCTCGTTTAAAGTAAAAGGAACTACATATGCCTACCACGTTGGCAAAGAAATCTGTCGTACAATGATCTAATCTTCAATAAAATCTATAATTGATTTCATGTGCCACTAATCCTTGCGCCATGCCGAAAGTACGACTTTGTCTCTGTTACCTCATGGCTTTTTAATAAAATCAAATTTCACATCAAGGAGCATCTCTCTACTTCCGTCGACATTAGTCATAGTCGATAAAATCCCCGGTAACCAACCGAAACAACACAAATCGAGGCCTTTTTCCTCATCAACACGGACGAATCATCATTCCTGGCTTTATAGACAAGCTCTTCTTTCCCCAAAAAAAACTTCAACATCCCAGGCCTTACACCCTCTGCCATTATTGACATTCAATCATACTACTAATATCGGGGCAAAAACTTCTACAGCCTATTTGGTGGTCAGCACTCAAATTTCCAAGATAACCTTTAATATAAAGATTTACTCGGGCTTCACAAGATTTAGAGGGCCTCGACCATCCAACACGAGTCATAGAAAGGGAACAATCCACACCCTAACTAACCTAGCAATTTTCACCATCTCTACACGCCTAGCGGACCCTTAACTAGCAACCAGATAGCATGCGGAAATTCCATCCCTTGCTGGGGTGTTGAGGCAACCAAAAATAAGAAAATTTCAGTTTCATACAACTTTAAAGTCCCCAACCAGGTGTCTTGATTTGTCACTCGAACAATTTGTCAAAACGTCGGCCCGTTTTTTTATAAACCTCGTCCCATTCGGTGATTGCATCGTGATGCACTTTAACCGCCATCACCCCCCCCCGTCAACTATTTAAGGGATACTTCAGCCTCAAAATTGATCCTTGAGACCATTCGCCGAAGCGCACGTTAACGGGGATATGTCTGCCTTGTTCACTGTATGGAACAATCAATGCTCTGGCCGATAACCATTACAAAATCCTTCTATTGCTTATAAACTATTAGTCTGTCTTTTACTGTTTCCTTTCTCGGTGTACCGCTTAAATATTTTGTCTTATTTCTTTTCTTTTTTTAAGAAACTAATTATTTCACAAGCCAAAGATCGCTCGACTCGCCTCATCTACACAATGCAATACAATACAAGACAACAAAAAAAGTGTACAAAATCGTGTTAAAGTATATACAGTCGTTCACATACAAAAATTGATTCCCTTCAACAAACATTTAAAACACAAACATTTCACAAAAGTCTCGTTTAACAAGGAATAAACAGTTTAAAGCAATAAAAACACAAAATTTCCACGCCAGCAAAATTGTTGGGAGGTCGGCTGAAAAAAATATTTTACTTCCCCAACAGAAAATCATAAAGCATTACAACAAATAAATTTTGAAATCGTTTCAATCAACTAAAAAATAGTTTGAATTAGGCCTTTTTTATTAGTAACAAATACTTTTGTCGAAGCGCCACGCCATCGGCGCCCCTATCATACCAAGGAACAACCGTTGCCCCTCCCACGATGCACGCACGTGTACAGCAGTCATCATCATCGTCAGCAACATTTTTATTTTTCCTTCTTTTTTTTCATTTCTCTCTCTCTTTCTTTCGCTCTCTCTATCGCTCTCTCTGTCTGTCTGTCTCTCTCTCTGTCTCTCTGTCTTTCTCTCCCCCTCCATTTTTTCACCATACGGTTTCAACTAAGCGATCATAAAGAAATTTCTTTTTTCCAAGCAGACACAAAAAACAACGACTTTGAATATTGGAATGCATAATTTGAGCCAGAATTTGTGCGAAGATATCGGTCAAAGTATTGAAACAATCGACAATGGAAAATATTTAACATTCCAATAGGAAAAAATGCTTATATAAACCGTCAAAAAGAGAAAGCGAGACGGTTGACCAAAGAAAGAGAGAGAGAGAGAGAGAGAGAGAGAGAGAGAGAGAGAGAGAGAGAGAGAGAGGGAAGCATGAAACATTTCTACACCATCAACATCCACACCCACCTCATGCGCCTTCAGAGATATCAAGACACCAGTAATAACTTCAAATCCAAGGCTGATTGTCGGTGTGAACTAAAAACAATATATTATTTTATAGATCAAGTGTGTTGTGTTTTACTCGCTTTCAGTGTGTATATATCGTAGACCAGCTATAAAAATAGATTTAACAATTGTATAGAATGAAAAGGAAATTTTGAACAATCGGCCGCAGCAAATATATAACATGTATTTGATACCTATATCTGGTGCTGCAATCACACTAGCAGGTTAAGCTGTCTTCCTTCGAAAGAGGAAGTTTCTAATGAATATTAGATTTACCACGCCCACGAAACACATAAAGACAAAAAAATATTGTCTAGGAAATTCTAATCTGGTCCTCGAAACCGTGTGGCTGATGCTATATACCCATCTTGATTAGAAGGAAACATGTTTTATGTTTTTCTATGTATTTTATTAATAGGGCGTTTTATGCCGAAAAAATTGCGAAATAAACTATATTTTAGTTTAAAAAAATAAACAAAACAAGTCATTTGATTTTCTAAAATTCTGTGTAGAATAGATATATGAAAGGTAATCGAAAATTAGAATTATAGAGGATGTTTTTTTTCATATTTTTATATATAATATTTTTATAATTTTTCATAATAGAACGTGAACCAGAGTTTAGAATTGTAGGGTATATATGTTTATATACAATATTTATTATTTTTACTTTAATAATTGTTGCAATATTTTTATATAATGAAGAGGGTATGGTCACCGAAAATGAGAAGGTTCTATTTATAGGCACTGACGATAGGAACTGTCGAATCACATGGAGCCACGTTCTGCTAGCAACCAATGCTAAACTAGAGTTGTTCTATAATATATTGAATCTTTAGCATTCCAATACATAATCTTTTTTTGTCAGTACGAGAAAGGTCTTTTGTTCTTTGCCTGCAAAATTATAAAGTCCAGGACCTGCACAGAACAGCTACCCACTGAAATATCCAGCACTTTGCATCGGAAACTCTCTTAAAATTAAACATGGCTTAGAATTCAAAAATAAAAGTGTATTAAAAACTAATAATGCTGCATACGTGCTCAAATGCCCTGTGGAAGAATGTATCTCTACAAATAGTACATATATTGGCATGACTACGACAAGTATCTCTTGTCGTCTAACATGCAACCTCTCCTTACAGCTCTCTCTACCAACATTTCATTACTCACAACATTTTCAAAAAGAAAATTCCAAAATATATTCTTCATTAAATTTCCATACCTTTATTCTGGGGATGAATTTTCTCTTCATCTCATGAATATTCTTCAGCATGAAATTGTAAAAGACCAGTTTATGCTGCATCATTTGCATCTTCGTTCAAGTCACATTGTCGTGCATAAATAGAACTTGAATGTCTACTAGAGAGAACTTGAATGCCTACTACTCACTATCTTCAAGTGTTTCTCGATACAACCTGACACGGCGACACTTTTTCCTACAATTAAACTCTGACTAAATATTCGAAATAGCACAGTATTCGAAGCCCAAATATGATCCTTCGATATGGCTAACTTATACTGGCTTATACGAGGACTGGTGCGTCTTCTCCAAGTGTTGTTTCTATAGTAACAAAACTAAGCTTGACACTCCACCAGACCTGATGAATTCTTATCATGGAATCCACTATGATCAAGACACCAAAAAGAAAGATATATTATAACATAGTTAACTGGTCATTAAGCAACGAGAAAGTTAATATTAACTATTTTACTAACTCATAGTTTAAAGTTCTTTACGCGCACGAAACACACACATATCCTACACATAGATAAAACATTATTGTTTAGGTGACTTTAATCTGGTATTCGAAAACCGTGGCCTGATGCTATACATATCCGCACTGACGAGTCTAATTAAAACGAAACATATTTCATAATTTGCTGTCTCCGTTTAAACCAGATTGCACACTGACATATTCTCATGACAGTTTTCTTAATCTGACTACTTCTGTGCTGACTCGTGAAAAATTGTAAGCGTATATTTTCGTTTGACACATTTTTGAAATACTGCTTAGTTAGTGGTTATAGTAAAGAAGGTCGTCTAATTTTGGCTTCTGTTCCTGCTCTGCTAAGGGAACGACACTGACAACCGAGATATGATCACTTTTGGATAATGGTAATTTTCCTCTCAGATGACCTGAACGCCACCGCCAATCCCCTCTGTTAAGAATAACTTATTTGCTTACCTGACCAGCAAAATGGACAGCCAAATCCGAAATTAAAAAAAGAAGAGGCAATCTTGAAAATACGTGCACTTTATGGCAAACGGAAAAAATAATTATCAAATGTGCCAAACGATCGTTTGAATAAAAATTATGAAGCTGAAGTCATGTTTAATACCTAGGCCGTGTGAATCGAAAAATTATTTTGACAAAAGCGTAAACCTAGTGACAAATGAAAAAGAAACAAAATAATTATCAAAGATATATTATTGCCGATGCATTCCTCTATCTGTATAAGAGTTAAGTACGTCGTAGGATATAGTAGTGTTCCCACATCTGGGCAGGATCTACTCAAAACCCTTATCCTGTATTGATACACTTCAAAACAGATCTCTTAATTTAGTAGGCGATATCTTTTTCTCTTTTCTACAACCTCTTTCCCACAGAGAGACGTTGCAAGCCTTCCCTGCTTTATCACTATATTCATGGTAAATGTTTTATTGAGCTCTACTTTATGGTCCTCCTCACAAATCTTTCACAAAAACACCTAAACCGTAACATGGATTCCATGAACAAAGCTTCTTTCCTAGAAAAGCCCGCCTGTGGAACTCTGTTCCGCTGGTCTGCTTTCTGGCTGACTACAATATCGTTGTCTTCAAGTCCAATGTAAACAAGTTCGTATTGAACCGTCCACGAAAGTAATCTAATTATACCAAATAAACACTATAAAAGATTATTACGCAACTCTCCCAATGACTACAATATATACATTAACCCTTATCCTCGAGTGGCCTCCGGGTTTCAGGTGATTACATACGATTATACTTTTGTATTAGACTCTGATCGACTGACCATCACACACAAACTGTTTTAGAAATGCGCGTGACGAGACGACAGATTCGCAGACGGAAACGTCTTATATTATCAGACTGAATCTTCACCATCGTTCAATATATGAAACCTTTAAGAAAATACTAAAAATCTTCGGCTGCTGAATAGTGCTGAAGTTTCGATGCAATAATATGAGACAGTTTCTATCCCACAACAAACAGGTATAAATAGACACTGTAATGAATAGCAGTATAGTTTGTAAATATAATCATTTTTTTTATTTATAGAAACTCTAATCGACCAGTTTATAGTTTTTTCCCCACTATATATATATAGGCTGCAAAAAGAAAATCCACACTTGTAATTTCGTCAAAAACTGCAAATTTAAGCTAAAGTTAATGTAACTGTTGTTTAAACAAACTATACTTCATTTGATTGGCCTTTTATTCCTCTATAATTTTTCGTGTTCATATTTGACTTTTAATTGAAATATTCTAGGATTCACGCCAATTTAAAAAAATAACTCGTGAGTCCCCGACAAGAGTATTCAATCAAGAGATTTCTATTGAAAAATGGGTAATTTCACTGATTGTGATGACAATAAAAATATTGAAAGTGTGGCTTATTCGTTGATCGAAATTCAATCCGGGTAATGCCAGGTTTTACAACAGTCACTACTATGTCGCTACACATTCATGAGCATGTTTCGGTCAAGCAGTCACTAGTAAGTAAGGGTCTGAAGAGGTTGCTAGTTACTAGTAACTAGTTTATCGAAACATGATCATGAATATGTAGCGACATATTCTTTTATGAAAAAATAAAAATTATATATATATATATATATATATATATATATATTTCCACAGCCAA